>NW_010126951.1:593-4131 GCF_000699245.1 Pterocles gutturalis | reverse complement strand
TCCCTACCTCTGCGTCAAGCTCTTGGTGCTTGACTGTCGTGTGTGGGTTTTAATTACCTGGCTTCTCTACATCATACGGAAATGCAGTCATCTCGGAAATGTGGTCATTTTGGAGCATCCTCGGGAATGGTGCGTTCTGATTGAAATGAGCTCGGGGACTGCTCCTGCCTCCCCTTTATTTGATCTAGAAGGGGCACAGGCTGTACCTGTTTCCACCTCCATGATAGGTTTCCTTTTTCTCTTTGGCTTTGAAGGGAGTCAGCTTGTGATCTGTGCTCTAACATCCCTTGTTCTTAACTATTTGTGAAGCTTTTTAGCAGCCCTGTATCCTAATTATTTCTCTATTCTGCAGGAGGCCAGGAATTTTGGTGCTCATCAATGACGCAGACTGGGAACTAATGGTCTGTACTCCTTCAGTTTGACTTTCTTTGTTGCAAATGTTGCTCTGTCTGTTCTGTGGTTGCTTTCAGAGGAGCTATTTCTGATTCTTGCCCCAAGCGAAGCATCTCATATTTGAGGGGGAAGGGGCAGGCTGGGATCTCTCTCCCTGGGTTGTACTGGAGCTGGTCAGAAGCCTGGAGCCTTTCTGTAACCTGCTGAGTCTCATCAGCCAGTGTCTGAGGAGAGATCACCCGGATTCCCTGGCCTCTGGCTTCGCACCTCTGGCTGCCGGCAGGTCTCCCCGACGTGTGGGGTGACAGTTTAGTGGGCACCAGGCAGCTTCAGAGCCCCAGGCAGACCCCCTGCACTGGAGTAGCAGGTGAAGGCATCTCCCTGCGGAGATTTCTGCTCGAACAGGCAACTGGTAAATATCTTCCCTTTTCAGCCCACTGTTGTGCTCAGACAACAAACAGCCCCTGACTATTTTCCTGCCTCAGGCAACCACCTGTTCTGTCAAAGCTCTGGTCCAGAAGGCAGTCTGGGATCGTGAACATCAGCTCCTTGTCTGATCTCTCACCTTTGCCTCTGTTAGGATGAAAACATCAGTCTGTCCCCTCCTGCTCTCTCTAGCACTCACCATTTCTCTTTGCAGCTAGTATTTGGAAATGACATTTAAACCATTTTTCTTTTTTTTTTTCTTGGCCTGCAGGGTGAGCTGGATTATAAACTCCAGGACCAGGATAATGTGCTCTTCATCTCAACATTGCATGGCGGGTGAACTCCTGAAAAAACAAGAGGATGTAAATCCAAACCCCTGAGAAAAAAAACCCAAGAAAAAACCTAAACCCAACGAAACCTCTCTTGAACTGCCTGTACCCGTTCTCTGCATCTTCCCACCGCGTGCACTTGTTACTAGCTTTCCAAATAAAACCCCACCAGCACGCGGCCTGCTGTCGACCACAACAGCATCCATGTTTTTGGTCCTCATTTCACCTCTCCTGACCACACTTCAGGTACCCTAAAGAGCAGAGAGCACTCGCAGCACATGGGACTCGGTTTATCTGTGACAGGAGGAAGAGGGGTTCTGAACCTCGAGCAGGACCGTGTGTCTTTGCAGGCACTAAGGCGTTCTGAGGGAGTTCTGCCTGCTTTGGGGCAAGGCTGCGGTGCCTCTGCCTTGGTGCTGGGAACTGGGATTCTTTTAACACGATAGTTAGTGTTGGTGCAGTCTGGGCACCGGCCACAGGAAGGGCAAGACAGGAAATATAAGGAAACAAAGGTGACTTTAGGTAGCAGACATTGTAGCTTCAGAGCCCTCTGTAGTGACTTTCCATTTGTCATATTTATTTATATGAAGTAGGAGAGGAACAGGCTTTTTTGGTTTTGTTTTTCTGCTGCCTTATGCCTCTCCCATACCTGAGCTGAGGCAGGGTGAAGCACTAGCCCATGAAAAACGTCAATTTATAACCATTTGGTTGGAGGGGAAATGAACCCATGCCTGGCCTAAGACAGCACGGAGCGATAAGGACAGCAAATTATCTTTCTGTCACCGTGATGGACAGAATTGATCAGCCTCCCTTGTGTTCGGCGCAGGTGGGGAGCAGCATTGCTGCAGCCGGGCCGGGGAAGGGCTGGGGCTGGAGCTGCAGGATTAAGCAGAGACCTGGGAAAGAAACTCAGCGGCTTTGAACCCTCTCCATCAGTGGGAGGGGGAGGCTTCTCGCTGCGCACCCTGAGGAAGTCCTGTGAGCACAGCGGAAGTGGGTGTGCGCGGCTCTGCTAGGACACAGGTGCTGTTCGCTTTCCAGAACTTTCCTCGGACAGAAGACTGGCCTGCCAGCCAGGAGCCCACGGTGAGAGCAGAGGGAAGGGTCGGAGAGGATAGTGCTGGTGCCAACAGGTCTGAAACGTGCTGCACAAGCTTCCAGGAGCATCCAAACGGGATTGTCCTTCCTGTGCTTCCCCCATGCCCTGCTCACCTGTGTTTCGGCGCAGCTCCAGCAGCACATGGTGGTCCCTGGCAGCAGCACTCCCGCCCGAGCAGCGGCTCTCCCGGCGCAGAGGGCTCACTGGTGCTGTAAGCTCAGTTGGTGCATCTCAGAGCTGATCTGCACCATGTCCTGCTCGCTCTGTCCTCGGTCCCCGGGAGCTGCCAAGGAGGAGCTGGAGGCGGTGAACAGCACAGTGCACCCGCCGCTGCCCGGGCAGCCTAGCCTGACCCCCCGAGCGCTCCGTGCTCGGAGCCGTCCCCTCTGCGCCCGGCAGAGAAGTTGCTCTGTGTGACAGGGAGGGAGTGCCAGAGTAATTCCCCCTCTGACTTGGGTGACTCCTCTGTCACGTTTACCCCACCACCACCTGCGTAACTAAAAGCACCCACGGACTACGATGCTGCTGCATCTGAGAAACCCTGACTTCAAGCCCGCTGCTGGTCACAAACCAATATTCAGCCTTTTCCAAATCCAGCCGCAGCGACTCAAGTCCAGCTTGTGCCGTTTGTAAAAGACACGGACGGACCAAAGGCTCTTCCCCATCCCGAGTTCACAGCCGTGAGCTCTGCTGGACCGGGGGAGCAGAGGGGGGATTCCAGGTGGTGGCAGGAGATGGCTGAAAAAACAACGAACCTGTGTGGCGTGCAGCTCGAAACAGACTTAAACCGAAATGGGAAAAGGCAGGTTTGTCTTCAGCGCTGCCGCCTGCCCTGCCTCTGCACTGGATCTGTGCTTTAGGCTGGGCTTGCCTGTTCCTGTCCCCCCCAGCTGTTTGCTCACGATAGGATGCGTTCCTTTCCGGGGAGGTGTTATTCCCCCTCGCTAGCGCAGGTAGGGCCCAGACGGCTTCGCTCCTGCTGTAGTAAAAGCTGTCAATCACCACCAAAAAAAAAAAAAAAATCTAGAAATGGGAAGATGAGGGAATCCAGGGGAGGGGAGAAGAGGGGTACGGCAAAATCCTGTGACAAAAACCAAAAAAAGTTTCTGAAATAAAAGCCTTTTAAAGCATTCTTTGCCTCCAGCTTTGTCCTAGATAGGTTCTTGGTGAAATTTTGCTCGGATCTCATCATGCTTCCCTGCTCCTCCTGGGTTTCTTTGGCAGCCCCGGCCGAGTCGCTTGGCTCGTGGACTCATAAAGCCTCTCTGTTAGCGGCCTCCCTCCCGGTCTG
>NW_010126951.1:0-363 GCF_000699245.1 Pterocles gutturalis | reverse complement strand
TGAGGAGGAGGATGGGGAGGAAGGGGGTATCCCAGCTGGTGGGGACATCAGCCCCCAGTGTGGAGGGGTCCCCACTGTGCCCCAAGGGCAGGCACACAGCAAAATAAATGACATTAAATTGAAACGCAATTGAAAAAAAAAAAAAGTGAGAAGGATAAACCAGGATGGGGCCACAGGGCCAGGGCGTCCACTGCGCTTGGCTCCATCCCCAGGAAAGAACCGGAGCCTCTGGCTCGGCCCCTCCATCCCTGCCCATCCCGGTGGGGACCTGGCCGGTATTTGGTGCATTAGGACCGAATGGCCTGGCAGCGCAGAGCAGTGCGGAGCTACCAGCGGTGTAGATTTAAATTTCTATTAAATCCT
>NW_010126950.1:0-21365 GCF_000699245.1 Pterocles gutturalis | reverse complement strand
CGCTGCGGGTGTCAGCAGGACGGGTTGTGCCCCGCTGCTGATGGCCCCCCAGCAACCTGAGACGGAGAGCTGTGCTTTGGTCCAGGAGTGCCCAGAGCAGGCGGGTCCTTGAGGAAAAATAAGAGGGAAGAGATGTTTCTGGAGAATGGGAAGGTTGCTTACAAAAGCTAATCCTTCTCGTGCAGACATGAGTATCAGCTCCCCAGATCTGGAGTACATATTTTTGTATTGTAAAATGTTAGCACATCCAAATGCAATTCTTCACTCTTGAATTGTGTGACATGCTAATGACTATGTGAATGATGATAGATCATGCTTGGCACCTGTTTTATAAGAGAATCCTTAATGCATATGATAGCTGAGATAAGCTTAGGGAGTAGCTGTCTTGCTTTAGTCTTTTTCAGGACATCTTGTATCTATTCAGATGGCCACAATGAAACAAGAGGCTGGTTCTTCCTGCAGAGAAAATGATACTGTATCAGCCATGATCAGGGTTGGGAGACTTTGTTGTTACTCCTCCCATGTACCGCTGATGTATGATGCTAAAGCTGCTTCACTTGAATACATGGAAATCAGACTTGAGCGAGGAAGGCCAAAGTGACATGAAAGTGACAGTGCTCACCTAAAGATTTGTTCACAGTTCTGAAACGGGAGAATAAGTTGGAAGTGTGATGGTCGTTAGGATCTTGATTCTTTTCAATGTGAAAATCATGCAAACATTAATGAGAGCTAGCAAGTCAAAGAATCCAGTGTTCTCTCTTTTAGGAGAAACAAATGAAGACAAGGAATCGCACTAAAAGACTGTATTTCTCAATGCCTTCTTCTGTTTAGAAAAATTATTGTCTGCCTTTTTGGTTTTGTTTTTTTTTCTAAAGATCATTGCTGAGAAAAATGACAGCTGGCTCTGTCTCGGCTCCTCAGGTCATACCACTTCGAATTCCTCTTCCAGGGAAGACTAAACATGAAATAGACACAAATACTCTCATAGAAATGAAATCAGGTACGAAGAAGACCTTTGACTGTCTGTAAAACCTTTTCTTATGTGTTCATTTGAAACTTTTAGCCTCTAGACTTTTCTTTGCATTTAATTATTATTTTTATGAATGCCCACTTCCTTAAGGAACTTATAAAATTAACCAACATGTTTTGATACACCAAATATACTTGCATGTAATTTGATGCATTCAACAATATTATTGGCATGTGAGTGATTCCAGATATGTTAGCAGGCTTAATTCCTTCCAAGATCAAGCTCTTAAGCTCTTGCATTTTGCTTTGGCTGCAAAACCAGTGCTTGAAAGTATCATGCGCCAGGCTCACCCCAAAGGTTTTCCTTACAATTTTTGGAATGCCACCTTTCACCGTGGGAGAAAATACATTTTCTGTCATTAGAACAGCCAAGCTGTTGCAATGTTTTCGAACCAACACCGTTGCAGAGCTCCTTTATGAAGAGAAATATTGCTTCTAGGGAAATTGCATTTGTTGAGTAACAGGGGAGAAACAGTTTTGGTCCTAAACATTCAGTCATTTATGGCACTGCTTTGTTTCTGTGAGAAAAATCAAGCACAGGAGTGAGTACTTTGAGCTTGTTTTTCACAGGTTGAATACAGTTTGGCTCATTACTTTCTCTATGTGTCTTTCAGATACACCTGAGGTCTCCATTTATTACACTTTAGATGGGAGTAAGCCAGAACTCGTTAGGAAACCTGGCTATGGAGAGCACAACACTTTTAAGTACAAGGGTCCTATCGTATTACCGGTTGGGAAAATAATGGTCAAGGCACTGGCAGTTACAAAGTAAGTATCCTGTTTTGTTGTAGTCATATTTTGACAAGGGACAGATATTCCCATCATGGCTTGGAGCCACACTGTTTGAAGCACTCCATACCTCACAAATGATCTTCATGGCTTGCATGGACTTCACTTTCTTGTAATACTTTTTATCCATTAAGTGTTTGTGCGGTTGGATTATCTCTTGGATGTTTTTTCGGTTAAGTTACGGTAACCGTAGTTACCCCAGAGAGCAGATATCAGAGTATCAAGAGTTTTACATGTAAAAGATGTTGAGGGATTAAAATATTTGTACATTTTACTGGTAACTACTTAGCATGCACTTTTTCAACTGAAAATAAATTTTAACTAGAACAAAGCAAGGCAGTAGTTACTGAGAGTGTTGCCCAGGATTATACTTATTAACTGAAATAATGCCTCACAAGCTTGGAAGAGCCATGAGCCCTGTTCATCAGGGATTTACTTTTTGCTGCACATGGGTTTGGGGCATGTGCATGTCTTTATGAATGTCGATTTTCAGGGACTGCAGGGAGAGCACAGTTGTAACAAAGGTGTTTCTGGTAGAGTACAAGCAACCAAACATCCTCTTCTCTGTTGAAGACAATGGCAAGAATTTCCTAAAAGATATCGCCACACAGGCAAGTTTTTAGCAAATTTAACTCCTCGGCTGAATAGAAGATGTGGTGTTACTTAGAGATTATACCTGGATTGCCTATACTTTTTCTATCTTTTACTACCTCTGTTTTCCCATCTTTGCTGCCTCAGTTGCTTTTGTAATGCTAACATTTCAAGGGGACAATTTTTTTTCTTCTTCACTGGTCTTTCATTACCAGTTCAGGTCCGATATTTTAAAAATGTATGTATCGTTTAAGATTTTCAAATTCTTGCACTGAAAATAAGCACGTACTTTCAGATTCATAACAAATAACTGTAGCATGAGAGGATTAGAGCAAAATCCAATTATTTCATTTGGAATTCAAATTAATTACTTTTTAGGAGAGGGAAGGTGGGATGTTTACTACAAAACCAAAGCAGAATGGAGTGAATGTGGAAATCAAGCCTGCTTGGAGTGAAGCACCCCAAGATTTTCAGGGTATAGTATGACCTCATAAGACTGAAATAGACTTCTGTCCTAGCTGAAAAGAGGCAGTGTAAGGTTTTTCCTCATGTATCACTGGTAAGATATGGGCAATTGCAAAACCATCTCAGGAGACGGAACATCTTATGGGAATTCCAATTTAGATTGCTCAACACTGCAAATGGAGAACAAAAATTAACTTGCATCCATATCACGTTACCTCTGAAAACATATTAAAATGTAATTAGTTTCTGAGCAACATAACAAGGCCCGGTCTATATTTCCCTTTGTGCCAGAAAACGCTGTTAAACTGATGGGATTGCAAATCCTTTATGGAGTTCCTTACAGATGTTTGCTTGCAGTAATATTCCAAAATAAGTACACAAAGCAGAAATGAAAGCTTGACCCAGATTTTTCTCTATAGATGAATCCTGTTACTCCATGGTAACAGCAATGGGACTGTTTAAGAGCAGGGAATTGTATTAATGTTTACTCACTAATTTACTCTTAGAGCTGGGGGTTTTTTGAGCATGCAGGAAGGAAGAGAACCGTAAATAGAGAAAAATAGGAAAGTAAGATCTTTCAGAGAGGAATGAAGTTTCTTCTAGTTTAATTTCCTGTAATTCCATGCAGTTTATTTGAACCCAAAACCTCAGTTTCAAATATGTTTTAAAATATGCTCATCTATTGGAATTTAAAATTAGAGTATGCAATATTGATGTTTAGATCTATGTTAACTGCATGAATTGAATGACAGTGGAATAACAGGATTGTCATTTTAGACTTGGAAACAGGAAGAAAGACTGCTCACAGGTCCCTGCAAGGACCACAGCTCCTTGCCAGACATTTGGAAACAACAGAGTGCAGAGAAGAATCCATCTCAGCACCACCGCTAGGGTTGTTACAGGTAAGCAAAAGGGTGTTAAGGAAAACTGTAAAAGGCTGTCCTCAGAACTGAGCTCTAAAAAAATAAAGATGTGTACATTTGGGATCGCTCTCATATCATGTCTCAGAAATTAATGCATTTGGATATATTATATACAGTACTAATTTAAATTTACTGGTAATGACACACTGGAATAGGAGTGCCCAAAGCAGTACACAGTTATCAGTAAGGACAAAACCACGCAAAGCAAACTGACAATGCCTGCATTCCTGTTAATTCGCTTCTAATACATTGCTGAACCTGCAGTTAACAAATAATTATTGCTATAGGTTGGCAAGATGATATTTAAAACTCAGTAACACTGTCTTGGAAGTAAATAGCAAGACATTGATTTTATTTTTTTTTTAATTGGAGGAAGCTGTGGGTCCTTAATGCAGCTAATGAGAGAATCAAGTGTAGCAGATATAGCTTAAAGCAATACATTTATTGCAGTTTGTCTCAAAGAACCTCTTTAGCTGATTTTTGCTACTCTTATGTGCATTTTGCAAATATTTGCTTACTAAGGCTAAAGAATTACCTTCACTTCAGTTTGCCAGTTCTTCTGCAGCAACTAGCCGGAAAAGCTTAGCAAGCACACAGGTGGCAAGGATCCAGAGGGAAACAGATTTCCTCAAGTAAGTGACTTCTCCTTTTAACATCTTTGTCCTTGGAAAGTAACTGCCTTTTGCAGCCGAGTTAACAATACTGTGGGGCTCTATAAAAACAAGGAAAACGAAGACAGACACTGGCTCATAACTGGAGAATATACACTAGGTAGGGCTTTGAAAATTCTTTCTCTTTCTTACATGTAGTTTTATTTACATCTCACCATGCACAGTCATGAACTATCTTATCATCCTTTAAAAAAAACTCTTCACACCTGTAGGATGAGAGGAAAAGCTCCCTTTTCAAGTTAGAGTACAGCCGTCCCTGCTGTATGTGAAAACTGCTCACTGGAGCAGTCTCACAGAAGATGAAGACTTCTCAATATTGGAAGGGTTATGTGATCTACATCAGTGGCTCCCCATGTTGCACCAGGGAGGCCTGATACAGATTGCATGTCAGGAGACGTTTCACCTCCCATGAAGAGGAAGAAAGTATGAAACTCCATAGTAGCTAGAGAGCTTTCTACCTTGCAAAACTGTTTAGAGTTCAGAACCTCATATCATGGATGCTGGGGCGTGGTCTGGTGGAGCACCAGAGCCTGGAAACCACAGCTGAGACATTAGTGGCCTAAGTGCTGTCACAAGAGGTTCCAGATGAATCATTTTTATGCGGCAGTACAATACCAAAACAAGCTCAGCCAGTTTGCTCTTATTTTCAGATGTCCACATTGTTCTGCACCTCGCCTGTCTGACCCCTTGGCTCACTTCTGTCAAGAATGTGGATCTCCTATCCCACCTGTGCCAGTACGTCGCGTCCCACCCCCTGAAGGAGCACAGGTCAGCAAAATATCATAACAATCAACAAATCCTCTTTGGAGAAACCAACTTCAATCAGCAGATTACCGAGTTTTTACAGTGATGCCTGTAGCTATCTTCTCTAAGCTCTTTGCAAGAGATAATAACCTGATCTAAGAAGTCAACCATTTTTTTTTTTTTTTCCCCTGTATCATCAGTAAGTTGTCTTGTCTGGGGCAACGCTGTAGTTTCAAGTGATGACTGAGAATATCAGCACCTCTTTAGGTTAGGTTCATAATTAGGAGGATTTGAACTACCTGCATACATTTTAAATTTAATGGAAATTAACTCAGTACCTTTCTGGCATATTTGAGCAGTCAGTAAAGCATTCTTTTCCCAGTTGTCTTTATATTTATAGCCTTTGATCTTTAAGGATCAATATCAGCATCTGTTGCTGTCAGTTGCTATGTTTCAGCGACGTTGCTGCTGATGTAGACTCTAACCAGGAAAATATTGAAAATCTCATTATAACCTTAACAATCTCATGATGATCCTTAATATGCTGTGATGTGTCTTTTTCTGCAGATGGCACCATGTCTTGAATGCAGACACCTTGTGCCTATGAACACACCCAGTTGCATTGTATGTGAGTCGCCAATAGCTCCACAGCTGCAGCCCCAAACTGACATCTGCGTAAAGGTAATTGTGAATAAATATGACAAAACAGCAATATACCTCCTGACATGCATTTTTCTAACAGATTATTTCATTACAAATATTTTGATCCAAATATTTTGATGCGACTTGGTTTGTGCAGAGGAGATATTCTATGATTTATGTCCCTAGTAGTAATAAGCATTTTAAGTTTATTAAATATAATCTGCTTACCTCATTTGACTGAAGTGCTTAGCACAGATGGGCTAGCAGGACTGGGGCAGGTGGTATACACCCAAAAGAGCGCAGTCTCTATGGAGAGAAGGGATCCACCTCACAGGGCAAAGGTATCTTGGCTCGCATGACTGTAGAGGTGACATCGTAGTGGGTGTCTGCTGTGGGCCACCTGACCCGTGACAGGAAGAACCCGTGCACGAGTCGTTCTACAGACAGCTAGAAGAAAGCTCACAGTTGCAGGCCCTTGTCCTCCTTTATTATTAAATAAAGTCCTGGGACTTCAAGGGCCCCAGTATCTGCTGGAGGGCATAAGCAATCCAGAGCTTCCTGGCTCCTCAATCACTTGTGCCAGGAAATTGTCATTGATACTTGCCAATACGGAAGGGTGCTCTGCTGGGTGTCATACTTACAGGGAAGGATGGGCTTTTTGGGGATGCGAAGGTCAAAGACAGCCTTGGCTGCAGTGAGCACATGATGGTGGAGTTCAGGACTCTGAGAGGAAGGAGCAGGGACAAAAAGCAAGATCACAGCCCTGGCCTTCAGGAGAAGACTTTGGCCTCTTCAGGGATCTGCTTGGAAAAGTCCCATGGAATGGAATAAGGCCCTAGAAGAAAGAGGTGTCCAAGAAAGCTAGTGATGATTCAAGGTGATTCAAGGATCACCTCATCCACGCTCAAGAGCGGTCCATCCTGATGAGCAGGAAGACAGGCAGAAGTGCCAGGAGTCTTGCATGGATAAACAAGGAGTTTCTGTCGAAACTCAGATATAAAAAGGAAGTATACAGAAGGTGAAAGCGGGGACAGGCAACCTGGGAGGAATACGCAGAGGTGTTGTTAGGGAAGCCAAAGCCCCTATGCAGTTGACTCTTGTTCAGTTTTCAAATACTACCATGTGAAATGTATTGTTTCTCTGTTTAAAAGGGCAAAGTAATTTGTCAGGCGTGTGGCACAGGAAATCCTCTTCACCACAAACACTGTGTGACTTGTGAAAGCAAACTGCCTGAAATACCGATGGTAAGGCTTCTCGCAGCAATCACAGTACAGTTCATCAAATCAAAGCATAACATTCTTTTTCTTTGGAAAGCTGAAGTCATCTCCCTGCGTGCCTATGTTCTAAAAGCAGAGGTTCCCTCCCCCGTGCCAGATTCAAGCCCAGTACTCCCACAGCTGCTCCATCACAAATGTCCAGCTAAACACAGGTGTGTCGTATACCTTCAAGTTTCTCCTGTGGAAGTCCGGGTTGCCAGTGCCACTGTGAAAGCTCAGAAGGCTCGTAGAAAACAGGTAGTCTTGACTCCAAGGGAGTCTTGTTTATGTTCAGATTATTTTCAATTGCAATAGAAAACTCGAGTATATTCATCAGGAAGACAATTCTCATTGATTTCAATTATTTTGTGACAATAAGATATTCTTTTACGTTATTTCTATCCCCATTTGCTGCTTCCCCTATGTGCATACAGCTACTATGTTTGTATTTGGCTGTGACTCTCACAGAGGTGAGAAAAGCAACAGTCAATGTCCCCCCCTAAAATTGCTATTTCAACTCCCCATTTAGCTGTCTCATTTGGTTCCTTAGATGAATTTTACTTTCATTTCTGAAGAGAAAATTCTTATATGAAAACCTTTTGGTACATTTCAATTCTCCAGGTTGTGATAAATAGAGAAATGAGAGAAGAATAATGATTTGCAAGCTAAAACCTTCTGATTGTAATGGCAACATCCCGAGTTCTGAAACTGTCAGCAGCTAGAGGCAAAGGAGTCTTGTACAGCCACGGAGGTGTCATTTCAAAGTGAATTTCAGTAGGAATCTGGACTTACCTAGGATAAACATATGTTTATGTGCTTCACTGAATGCAGATATTAATATGTAGCTACATATGTAGTTAGGCATATGACTTGAATGGTGAGACCTGTAGTAGCTAAGAGAGAAAGTTGAATGCTTACTAAGAATTATTAGTAGTAATCAGAAATTTTACTAATTAGAATGATTAATTTGTGATAACAAATAGTAATTCCTGAATAATTAATAAGTAGTAATAATTCTGATATTGCTATTAATGGCTATTAAATAATTTCGAACCTATTTAGACTTGCGCTCTTGTTGATATCTTCTTCCAAACGAACCCCCAGATGACATTGTTCAAATTGCAATGCAGGCCACAGATGGAAATAGGGCTGTTTCATGTTTGCTTACTTGCTGTTGTGGTGTCTGTAATCAAAATAATTTTCCTTGAGTTCTGTTCCTTGTCCATATTCCTGACTTGCAAAGAAAATAAATTGCATGAGGCCTGAGGCAAAACCTAACAAAACATGTAAAGACCTATTTTTCCTAACTAGTATGTATAGTCAACCTCTAGAAGTTTCAGGTGAAAAATCTGTTTTCTTTTGCATACCCATGTCATTTAATTGTAGTAGGAAAGCTAGGTAATGTATAACCTGCATCAGGTAAAAGAATGCAAAAAAAAATATTTACATAGCAAATACCAAACTGAGAGAAAACTCATTGTCTGAACACACTCTCCCTGCCGTACTACTACAGATAAAGGTACAAAGAAATAGCTGTTGTGTTTTGGATTTGAAAATATAAATTAGTCAGCAGAGAAACCTCCCTCTTAACTTTGTACTTATATGTGGGGCCGTATTAATAAATACTCAGTGTAAAAGATTGATAAGGAATTTTTTTGTTGTTGTTCTGTAAAAATTAATTAATGCCACATTTTACTGTGGTTTTGTAATGAAAAAAATTTACAAGTTAAATCCAAGTCAGTCTGTTGCTTATTCTAAGTGGAAATAATTCTTTGAGGCTAAATGTTACTTTACGTTATCAAAGTAGCCTGCTTTCCTCTTTCCCCTTATTTGGCTTGTGAACTTTTCTTCATCAGAAATATTTTCTCCCTAATGCTTGTTTTGTTTTATTAGCGCCTGTTTGGAGGAGACACCCCCCTGCTTTACCACAGCCAGGAAAGGAATACAGTTTTGTGCTCCAAATGCAATCATGTTAACCAATGTGATGCCCGTTTCTGTGACTGGTGTGGAGCCAAGGCACGTGTTCCCGGCGTTTGTGTTGACAAATCTGTTTTTACTCATCTATGACCTGCAATTTCAAACTTCTCTTTGCAAAACTCTTGTTAGTTAGTACACAGCCTATTATTATCAAAATACTTGCTTAGAGCTCCTAGGATTGTGTAAAGAAAAATGAAGGGCTTAGGTGACATCCTGACCCCCCATCAGTCAGTGACTTCAGGGTTTAGAGATGTTCAACAAATTACCATAAGTTAACGATCATCAGCTTATTGCATCAGTTGGCATGCAACGGCCGTGTACTCTGCCAAAGCAACTTATACATGAAAGGTTAAAGTACAGGCTAACCTAGCGCAAGTTTTCCCATATCTGCTCTGGGCTGTGATGACCTGTACAGGCAATTGCTGGAGAGAAGATGATGCATGAAATTTTTTTGGCTGAAGGCCTCATTAACTTCAGTAAAGATGCCTACTTAACTGCTGCTCAGTAGAGCTTCTGCATGGTACACAATTTCCCTCGGCATCTATTTTTATATGTTTCAATCTAAGATCACACTCAAGGAGAATACTTTTTTTGTTGTTGTTCTGTGAGCTGAGTCTGCATAAAATTTGGAACACTCCCCTCCATGCATACATAAACATTGGTCCTGTACTGTACCAGGGGACTTGGGGGGTGGTGGTGATAGAATTGAACTGGAAATAACTGTGGTCAATATTCAGTATCAGAGCACCAGACTAGTAATTACAGGGCTTTGCCAAAGAAAAGAAGTATTTCTGAAAGTATATGTTAAAAACAATAACCTACCATCGTGCTAGATCTGTCTGAAAAAATGTTTGCCTTTATAGCACGGTGCTGAGATACCTGAATGTTTATGGTCTTGCATCTGCCAGTGTGCTAACAGTCTGGTGTCCTGGTTAGTATTTCTCATCTACTAGCTTTAGGTAGTGCTACTTTACTTCCTTTCGGTTCATTTTCTGAACCATGCACCAAATGTTTCTGTAGTGACAAATGTTTCATTGAACTTTCCAGCCTGGACCTCCTCCGTCCTACTTCAGTTGTTTCAAGTGTGGTACAAGCAACCGTCCATACGCTCGTTTCTGTGGATCCTGCGGTGCTTACATCGAGCCCCCATCAAGGGTGGGTTCTCGGAGCGGCAGTCCCATGGATGCTGGGGGCTTGCTGGGGTTTGCTGAGGTAAGACACACAGTATGACAACTAAAAGGCAAGTCCACTGCAGGTATAGATCAGAACAACTCCATTCATTTCCTTGTTGGGACAATGTTGTGGTCTGTGAGCATGTTGAGGGCAGAACCGAAGACGTGTTCATTCTGAGAGCTGCTTTCTGATGAAAAGTGACTTTATCAAAGGCCTTAATCCAGCCGTATTCTAAACAGCAAAGTGAGAAACAGTGAGCTTTTCAAAAGTCTTTGCTCTTTAAGTACTTTTATCTTATCACTTGTGAATTATTTGTGCCCTGCTAACACAAGGTATTCTTTCGTGCATATGTAACAGCATTTTTAAAACCCTTTAAGAAAGGTTTTAAGAAAGACCATAGTACTTAGCAAGGACAGCTTTTGTCCTACAAAACCACACACACCATTCTGCTGACAATCAGAAAGAGTTTTGCTTTATCTGGAGTATTTGTGATGAGTTGCATCATTGTTACAGACTGGTAATGAAGATCAAGAATTGTTAATGATCCTTCCTACTAGCTTCTTCATTCCTTTACAATTTTGTGTACTGTCAGAGTTAATTTCTGCTTGTAAGCCATTTCATTATATCTAATTATATTACTTACACTTTTCCTTCCCCTCCACAGGCTAAATGGTTTCAAGCTCCAGTTGCCTGGCAGCCCAAATCAAGGGCAGAACTGAAAGAAAGAGAAGATAAAGGAACCCAAACCATTGGCCTTTTTTATCCCTCTAGCAAACTGTTGGAAAAGAAGGAGCTTGAGCTGATTTCACGAAAAGAAAAGCTGGAAAAGATGAGTGACCGTAAGCCTCTCCTGACAGCCATTAGTCCTGGAAAAGGTTAGTTTTGATTTTATGATTTCTAGACAAAGCTGCAACGTATGACCTTGGTTTTTCTTGAAAGGATTATAGTCCATGCAATGTGCCCTCAGTAGGACACTGATTTACATCGTTACAAGTCTGTCTTCCCACCAGTCACTTGTAAATGCACTGCCTTAGAATCTGTCACTGATCTCCATCAGCAGCTAAAAGAAAGCCTATCAGCAATATAAAAATTATGGTTACTGACCCCTGTGCAGCCTTACTAATTTGCTAGTAGCTTGATTTCCTCAGATCCTACAAGGTCAGGGCAGGTGTCCTATATTTGAATTGGAAACCGCTGGATAACCATTACCCCACCTCCCAGCACCCTCCTCACCCCCAGTTAGAACTGTGACAGCACCTGCTGGGAGGATTGTTAAACAGAACTCTGAGGCACAGGGGATCACAGCTCTTGCTGGTGCCAAAAATCCTTTTAAATGTAATAAAATGTCAAACACGCAAGAATGTGTTCCCAGACATCTGGATATCTGGGTATCTAGGCTACTTATGAACCAGTTTATTGCAAATAATACTGACTGACTTCTCTGGAGGGATCACTCACCAGGTAGTAGTCTGTCTCGGATTTTTTAATGACTATTTTCAATTTGTATTAGTTTTTGCATGTGAGACCATGGCAGGCAACAATTTATGTTGCTTTGTGGTTCCTTCTTTTTATATTCCTTTAAACCTGCCTTACAAATAAGGCTTGCTGTTTTAGTTTAGCTTCTACCAGTTTGATCTTAAAAGAGTCCTCCCAGCACAAAAATCCTTGTGCATTTGCCTTTTCTTGTAAAAGTCAGAGCAGCACTTTTCTTCCGACATGGCTTCTTTTCACTGTTTTGAGGGTCACTCAACAAGAAGGGAAGGGTAAGGTCAGAGCAACTTCCTTGTGTAAGTTAAACAAGGTTACCAAGCCTACACAATTTATTTACAACAAAATAAATCATACCCTGTACTTTCATAAGCATGCTTAAAAAAAATTAGCCAGAGCCTGATAACAATCACTTAAGAATGAGAACGAGTACTTTTATTTCTTTCTCTGATGAGAACAGAACATTGCTTTGGAAATACTTGGATAGGAGCTGCAAAAACTCTAAATGGCTTAAGATGAGTTTTGAATTCAGCCCCTCATGTTTCATGCCCTATACCAGCAAAAAGGAACGCTGACTCTCTCCCAGAAATCCTGACAGGTGAAAGAGCTAGAATGCTTAAGCTTTTAATATGCTCTCCCATATACAATTGGAAGGTGTGTATTTGGGGAAAGATTTTCACAGACCAGAATGCTGTATAGGATGAGTTACTATGTCTGCAGTTTTCAGATCTGGCCTATTGCTACCTGTCAGTGATCACAAATCAACCAATAATCAGTTCAATTATACAAAATTGCTTAGTTGTAATATTGTATTTTTTTTTTAATGATCTGGAATAGTGTGAGATTCTCCCTCACATGGGGCCAGTTTTGATTCCAAAGGACAATTCCAAGACATGGTTTTGTTGTGAATAGAGGTGCCCTAAGAATGAATTATAACCTATGGATAAGAAGGTATTTTGTCTTTTTTTAAGGTATAACTTGCTTCTCCTTTTCTTGATCAGATGAATTTTCTAAAGAAAAATTCAATTTTTTTTTTGTCTCAGTGAAAATATACTGTCTTTTAAATCATCCATCACATGAGTAGAAGAAATATTAATCACCATTTCAGGGATTTTTCTCCTGCTTAACTCTCTCTGATCAGGTTACTGGAGAAAACAGCTGGATCATGTCTGTGCTCACCTTAGAAGCTACGCTCAGAATAACCTTGGATTCAGAGCACTGATTGGAGAACCTCGAATGGGAAAGGTAGGAAGGAGCTTGTGAGTAATATCTTCCTATACAGCCTCATGAAGAGATTACTGTGGCTGAGAGATAAATACTGGAAAAATAAATGTCTGACTTTTCATTATACCTTGACCTCTTTGAGTGTGTAATTTGTTTTGTTTTCTCATTTCAGTTTTTGCTTGGTCGTTTACTGGAGATTTTTTTTCTGCTTTCTTTCCTATGGCAGTTTCTATTCTTCTGTCACCTCGCAGCTATAAGAGAAGGGATAGAAGCGAGAAAGCACTTGCTCAGCTGCTTTTATAGTATCCCACAGCAGGCAATCAAGAAAAAGAAGAGATCACTGACATCTATGTAGCTGGTCAGTTAAATAAGCCCTGCTAGAAATGGGACGTAATGATACGCTTGCCTCTGCTCCAGGTTGAATCACACCAGCAGATAGCAGCAATTCTCTTTGGCTATAAAATCTACTTCTCGTGTAAACTATACCAGTACTATAGGAACAGGGTACTGCTTTTCATACTGCAGATGTAGTCTTCAGGATGTCACCAAACTGCATTAAAAATTATTCAAGAAGATGGAAACTGGAGGTTCTTCCTAGCAGATAGGGCTGGTATGACTGAGAGATCATTTGCTCCCTGTCCTGAGGGAGGATCAGCTCTGTCTAAACTGTTCCTGACAGATGTTTGTCTTGAAGCTTTTCAAACTCACCAACAATGGAGATTTCACAATTGCCCCAGGCAGTCCCTTTCTGTGCTCAATTATCCTTTCCAGTTCAGCTGCAGTACTGGATTGCTTTCTTTGGCAGCCCTGCTGGGCTAAGGAGCTGCATCCCCTCACACTGCTTCCTGGGTGCTGCCAGCACAACCGCTCGTGGCCACGTCCTGTGGACTGGATCCATGACTGACCCAGCTAAAAATAGCTCTGGAGGGGAAAAAAAGGACATCAGCACTAGCACAAAAGTAGCCCAGCAGTGAGCAGCTGGAAATCGGATGCAGGCAGGAGTAGGGTTGGGAACTCTTGAGCTGGAATAGCTCCCTGGGAAGCTTTTTCCCAGTGTCTGACCCAAGTCTCCCTTGTTACAGTTCAAGCTCTCTGTTCTTAGCCTCTCCTGACTGATCCAACATACCAGTCAAAACCCCCCCAATTTTTAGTACATAGAAACAACTACAGAAAAGTTCATGAATGCTGGGGCTCAGAGATCTGATTGTCATTTGGCATCTGAATTCTATACCCACTGAGACCTACTGGGTCCATCAACATGTTCAGAAGCCACAGTACAAGTATAAAGATAAAAGATATCTGCTTGGTGGAGATGAAGTATAGTTCCACTGCAGCTTGTTTCCTTTGCTAGAGGATTCCAAAGGATATGCCTGAAAGATATTGAATTGCCTAGAGAAGGCTATTCCTTTTTTGGCCTTTTGTCATCCCATTGTCCTGAAACCACTGCCCCTAAAAGTAACAGAAGTGATTCAAAGTAGATGCTAACTATCTGGGTTTAACACTGCTTTTTCAGTTTTCCTGCGGACTAGCAATATAATTAACCTCCTCTCAAAATTCTCTAACCTGCTGCAATATAACCTTACCAGCTTCATTCCCCTTCTTTTTAATTGCCTGAGCACTTATTTATGTATAGCTGTACTGTCTCAACGAATTGATAGAGAAAGTTGCCCACGTTTTACTGCAGACTCTGCTTTTCCAGAGTGGTACAACTAAAGTAGCAACCTGTTTTCCTGGAGCAGGCAGTCCTAAGGACAACATCGCCTTTCATGCAGCTGCAAAATCTGGATAGAGAATTAACTTTTGTTAAACAAAGCGTTATTACATCTTTTGGGATTCATTTGGCGTTTCACTCATTCTGATATTTCCAGTTACTCAAAATACCACCTGCCCCTTGCAGAGGGAAATGCTGGTGCAATGTCACAAGCAGGCAAAGGTCACACGTGTGATGTTGTGTATTGGCTCCTCAATAAGCACCAGCAGCAAGACTTATTCCTAAAACTATTTCTGCGTGTTTTTTGTAAGAGATTATTCCCTCTAGATTAATTCTGCTGCCATCCATGAGGATGACTGTGAAGTCACGATTACACTGAATTACGCTCTCGCTGTGAACAAGGTCAGTGTGGGGGACAAGCCCTGTTGTTAGGCAGCTGGTCTAAAGCTGTCTCTATACCAGTCAGTGTAATGCTGATATATTTTAAATTCAGGTCTAAACAAGAAATTATTTTGTTCAGAGGGTGTTAACTCATCACTTCAGAGAAAGGAATCTTTCTTTTTCAGTTGGAGGTGGCTGAGCAGGTACCTTTATGTGATTAAGCCGGACTTCATGGTTATGTTGCTCTCATCTTGCATTTCACTAGTTTGCTGTTAATATTAACCTTCTTCTTTCAGCTGATGTTGTTTGATCATTCTAGCACCCCTTAGCTCTTGATCTTAGAGCTTCCTTTTTTTCAGCTTGCATATTGTCGTCTTAAGAAACCAGCTTAGTCCTTTTCAATAGTTTGGAGATAACATTTGCTAGAGCTCCAGTTAACCGCATTCACACACTCAAAATCCCCACCTCCAGAATTACCATGTTCCAAAAGCCACCCATGTATTCATTTCCGGCTTTTCAAAGGTGAAAATCTACCATTTCAAGGATCCAAAATTCAGACTATTTCTTGTGTAGAATCTTTAAAAGCTTGGTGCCTGAAAAGGTGCATCATGTCATTTCACAAGTGAAGAGTTGACCAGATCTCTCAAGTGGTAGATGCACTTTCATTTGGATGAGAACCTTCATTTCATTAAGTGAGGTTATGTCACTTTCTCCTTTTTTTAAATCAAAACAAATACCTAACACAAGGTTTAGAAAAAACTGTTAGAGTTCAGTTACATATAATAATTTGTTTTGTGCTAATTTGGGACTGATATTAAAAGCTTATATATTTTTTCATACACAACACCACTGTTTTGTGCCACTAAGATTATAACAGTATTGCATGATAATCTGGTTAACTGCTTGCATTTGATGATTCTACAGGACATCCATACTAATAAACCAGTGAAGTTCAGCAGTCATTACCCGAATACTGTAACAGAAGTCAGAGATGGACAGGATGGCAGTCAGACTAGTCTTGGTGAGATATATATATATATATATGTATTTTTTTTTTTTTTCCTCCCTGTCTTTCTGGTAGACTATAAATATAGTAGTCAAGAATATGGAAGTAGTGCTTGGAAGGTTAGACACTGAGATAGGCAAACAAATATATTGGCACATTCTGTACCTCCTTAAGTTGATCTTTAAGTCTAAAAATGTGTCCGAGTTGAGATTTAAGCAAAGTACAGACTCTGTGAAAAGCTCATGGGAATACTTCACCCCTAGAGGACAGCTGGAGCAGCCAGTAAACTGCGGCCGCAGCTCATAGCAGTGACTTTATTGGAGTGATAAACCTCTACATGCTTTGCATATTATTTTACAAGCAGAGCTATAAATGTCAGTATTATCTCTACATTTGAGCTGTGCCAGGGACTTCAGCTTTAGTACATCTGGCAAAGAAATTATGAAATACATTCATTTTAGACCTGGTTTTCAGAGGTGCTTAACTTGCATCTCCCGTTGGTGTCACTAACAGCTCAGCATTTTAGGCATCTCGTATTGGACTTACATTTTCATTAAATCAACTAGTTGTAAAGTCAGCATTAGAATTCAGAAATTCCTGCAGAATAATTTGACATACTTCAATTCACATATAAGTTTCAGCCAGTTTGTGCTTCTCATCTGAGACTTGGCAAGAGACAACCATGGCGCTAGGAGCTGGTTTTCTGGAGCATCAGTAACGTGACTGTCATTCCAGGTACTCTAGTAGCACCAGTTCAAAGAGTCCTCATGTGCTGCGTAATTTCCTCATCAACCCTCCTGCACACTGGCACATTGCGTCTCTTAAAAATAACGGATGTGTGTATCTACTCAA
Organism: Pterocles gutturalis; assembly: GCF_000699245.1. Taxonomy (NCBI): domain Eukaryota; kingdom Metazoa; phylum Chordata; class Aves; order Pterocliformes; family Pteroclidae; genus Pterocles; species Pterocles gutturalis. Next base: position 4,443 of record NW_010126950.1, on the reverse strand, counting down.
GGGCCTCTAGTCTTCTTCTTAAGTATTTGGAAGCTAAACAGCACTGAAAAAGTGTAAGGTTTTTGGTCAGAACAATTAACGAATCCAAGTCAAGCCTGTTGAATAGCTGCAGCTAGTTAAAAAAAAAAAAAAGACTCAAACCCCCCAAACCCCACATTTCATTGAATCTTCATTTCAAAATAGCAAGTTTTAAAGTCTGCCTGAGTGTAAGCCTTTTGTTAAAACTAGTCTGATCTGCAACAGATATTTCATCACTTTCTCTTGTAGAAAACTGATAAATATTGCTTTCATTTCAACACAAAATAAAATCTTTTTGTGGATAAATTATTTCCAGATCTCTCCCCCAAGTTCTTGTTGGGATATTGACTTTGCTTTGAATTAACACTTGTTTCCCTTTCTTGTAGGCAGAGATGATAATAACCTTTTCCATTCAAGAGGCAAAATAAAGAGAACAAAGTCAAGAACACTTACAGAAAAAGAGGATCAGCTCCCCGTACGTATCTTCTGCCAGTACAGGGAGAACTGCCTGTAGAGCAGCACTAAGGTGAAGGAGGGCATCAAGGGTAAAACCAGAAAGCTTTCAACACTGACTGGAGTTGGGGGGGGGGACAGGAATGGGGACAAAAGTCCAACTTAAAGCCTGAAGGTTCGTAGCTGACATTTGTTACAGAACTGGAAATAACCAAACTTAGTTCCTACTAAGAGCTTAATTAGATTGTTGACCTCACTTTTGGTCCCATTCTGTTTTACTGACGCAGCATTAGGTCTGCACTAGGCTTTCAAAAGGGTAGAGGAAGGAGGTAAAAAGGTTGTAAGAAATAAAAGGAGAAGGTTTTTAAGTTGGTTTGGGTTTGGGGTTTTTTTTGTTTGTTTCAAGATTTAGTTACCAAACTTCTGCGGGGCAAAACATATTAGTTTTCTAAGTAAAATACTTCCACAAGTTCTGGAAGCATCAAACCTGAATTCTATGGCAAAGAACTTGTGCCTGTGTTTACTGTGATGAACAGATTGTTGGAGAGAGCTGCACTGATGTAAATCTATCCACTTGCAGACACATTTGCTGAATCAAGACCTAAGTAGTGAGATATTCACCTGGGTTATCCAACACTTGCTCAGATTCAGAAAGAAATTCCCACGGAAGGGTCATGAGTTACTAATGCTGAAGCTCAGCTATATCACATTCTTCCCTCAGCAACATTCCTGGCACTGTGTGCATTTTTCACCTTTACTCAAAGGCAGAATATGGCCCACCTACTCGTATTTTCACTGTGTGAAGTGTTACTGGCTGTTTTCTGTGTTTCCACAGACAGAGTCCAGACAACTACTGGACGAATTGGGTCCACATGGGAAAGGAAGAATTGCCTCGGTAGAACAATTGCTCAGTGAAGTAAGTTATTGCTTGCTGAAGTTTTCCTTTCCAACTCTTTGACCATTATTATGAATTTTAGCCTGGTAAGCAACTTCAACTTCATGCTTAGGAGGCAATGTCCTTGCAACACAACTGTCTTCAGATTGAAAGAGCACTTTGGAGAAGAAACGGACTGTTTTGAGGTTATATATGTTCTCTGCAAGTTTCTACTTGGCTGGTTTAAGGCATTCTCATCTGGGTTTGTCAAGGCCATATAGAAAGAAAAATATATTAATTTCATAGTTTTGGGTCAAGTCCTCTGTGTAGTGAAAGCAAGCATAACCTCTGCCTTTTTGCTGTGTAGTTAGGTGCATCCTGACTGTGAAATCTAGCTTGACTGCCCTTGTTATACACATTTACTCTGGTTTTGAGCTAGGACAAACATTTTTAGAAGAAACATGAATAATCAATACCACAATTTGAATATTTATCTGTCTTAAGCACAAAGACCACCTGCCAACTTAAATTGTCATAATATTGAAGCAAGGTGGAAGCTGAAGAATCTCTACAGCTTTAACAGTTTATCTTCCATCTCCTGTGCATTCTAGGGAGCTGACCCAAACTCCATCAGTGATGAGGACCGACCTGCTCTCACAGTTGCTGTCCTCAACAAGCACGTGGAAGCAATCTCCCTTCTCGTGCAGAAAGGTGCTGACATTGACCAGCAGTCAGGACTGTAAGCGAGCACTGATTCTCTGCCTCGGGTCCTCTGATGTTTTACCAAAAAAGCACTCGTGCTCTGATTTCAGAGAGGATTAACCTCCCACTCCTCCTCCAAAAATCTGTAGTTGAGGACCTACTTTCAAAGCCAAATTTAAAACAAAACTGCAAATGAGCAAAGATAATAGTAATCACAGTCCTCCTTTCAGTTACCAGCTTTGAAGATTGCTCATAATTTCTATTTGAAAAGATGCTGTTCTATTAAATTGCTTCCCCCATCCACTTCAACTTAATACAATAAACCACACTAAAGCCTACCCCCCCCCCCCAAAAAAAAAAAAATAATCACCATGACTCCTAGTGTATTCCATATCCTCCTATTCCTTTTTGCTTAGTTTAATTTGCTAGACCACTTCTCCGTGTACCAGGACAGCCTCCTTCGGTGAGAAGTACATTGCTCATTCCTCCTGTGCAGGGACAACACTGCTCTCCATGAGGCAGTTCTGCTTGGACTGGAGGGAGAGGAGTGTGTCCAAGTCCTGTTGCGGTAAGTGCTGTAGCGGGGCCTCCAGCTCAGCTGCAGGCTACCCACAGTCTGCATGCACAGACGTAGCCGGCATACTGAAGGGCCAGAGCCTGCCCAAGGCTCAGCGCTCTCATCTCACAGCTGAGACAGACATCCAGAAATTCTGAAGTTACTCTGCACCAGCATTACCTACAAGCCACTTTATTAATTCCAATAACTCAGAAATAACATAAGAGGCTTAAAACAATCTGTTCTTTATTTACAGCTGCAATGTAAGCATTAAAAAGAAGAATGCAAAAGAGCAATCAGCATATGATTTGGCTGTGACAGCTGGAAATAATGAAGTCATTTCATTGTTCGCAAGTAAGCTTGGACAGTGAACATTGGACAAACTCACGAAACCCAGGAACTTCGGTCTCATCAATGTGTGATTGCAACTGCCTTTTCCCCAAGATGGAGCTGGAGGTTCCTTGAGTTTGGGAGCACCTTAGTGCATGTGGCCAGAACCCTATATGATCAACTCTGGCCCTGGAACAGCCAAATATTTTGTACAAGATTTCCCCCATTCCTTCCCAGAAGTTCAGAGCAAAATTCCTCACCAACTGCGTTCTGTTCTTCAAGATTTCTTTTCCTTTCCAAACTTGTGCAAGGAGAGGGACCAACCAAACCTTCCAAGGCACAAGGACATTTTAAGGAGACCTGAGACTTCTTAAGACAGTTGGACACTTGAGCACTGGCACCGTGAGCTGTATTTTGATTAGCTTATTTTCCATTTTGAAGTTAAAACTGCATTCAGTGTAGCTCATTGCATTAGAGGTCAGATTCTTTTCCCCCAGAAAACTGAGTAAAATCACTTTGCTGTTTTGCCTTCAACTTCTTTTTATAAATGCATCAACAGGCAGCAGCCAACTACAAATAGAAGTTTATAAGGACAGGAGGCACACTAACATTTGGTATAATTAGACATTAATAGCCAAAATCCTAAATCCCTGAAGGAGTTGTTTTAAAACTCCTTCCCCTTTTTGTTTCCAAAAGTATCCAAAAACATTGGTATATTCAGTATAAAATGGAAGTGCCTGCCAGCCCTTGCAAGAAACACAAGTTTTTGCACCAGAGCTACCAGCATCTCCAAAATGGAAAGAGCTGGGTTTAAAACAAACAAACAAACAAAACACCCACAAAAAACAACAACAAATAAACCCACACGTAGTATCCTTAATTAAGCCAACAGGAAGAACAGGAGATTCCCTGCAGAAAAGATTATGTATGCAATGCATCAAAGCCCGGGTACTTCCCAAACAGACTGAGGTGAGTGAAGTAGAATTTACTCTGCTTCTCCCAGAGATGGCCACGCTGAACGCAGTCTCAGGAAACACAGCCACTCAGTCAGAGTGGTGGTGCCAGCACACACATCCCAGACAGATGTCACTGGCAGCGGTGGAGCTACGGCACCCTAGGAGACCAGATTCTCTATATCACGACGCACGCGCTTGGCTGCATCTTCAACCTCAGTTGCCTTCTGAGAAATTTCTTTTTGCTGCAAAGAATAAAAACATAACAGATTACTGACTAAACTGAGCATTGTTCAGCTTCCAAGGGAAAGCGAGCTACACTTCCCGTGACGCAAAGGTAGAGAAGCGGGAAAGGACATGCCATCCGACCCAGCATGGCTTGGGAAGCAACAAACCGCGGTGCCGGTGTGTACGCACAATTGCATTTTTCATTCGTTCTTTGTCCAGCTTCAGGAACTCCTGTAGTGTCAAGTCAGTAAGATCATTCTGAAGGGACAGAAAAGCACAGCCTGCAGAGTGTTTTTTGTGCTCCTCCCTGCGAAGAGGGGAAAAATTAA
>NW_010126949.1:367-3963 GCF_000699245.1 Pterocles gutturalis | reverse complement strand
TCTCAGCCCAAAAGCTCCCTGAATTGCTGTTTCTGAGCCGCAAAGCTCCCTAAATTTCCATTTCTCAGCCCAAAAGCTCCCCAAATTGCTGGTTTTGAGCCCCAAAGCTCCCTAAATTTCCATTTCTCAGCCCCAAAGCTCCCTGAATTGCTGGTTCTGAGCCCCAAAGCTCCCTAAATTTCCATTTCTCAGCCCAAAAGCTCCCTGAATTGCTGGTTCTGAGCCCCAAAGCTCCCTAAATTTCCATTTCTCAGCCCAAAAGCTCCCTGAATTGCTGGTTCTGAGCCCCAAAGCTCCCTAAATTTCCATTTCTCAGCCCCAAAGCTCCCCCAAAATTGCTGCTTCTGAGCCCCAAAGCTCCCTACATTTCCATTTCTCAGCCCCAAAGCTCCCCGAATTGCTGGTTTTGAGCCCCAAAGCTCCCTAAATTTCCATTTCTCAGCCCCAAAGCTCCCTAAATTTCCATTTCTCAGCCCCAAAGCTCCCCGAATTGCTGGTTCTGAGCCCCAAAGCTCCCTAAATTTCCATTTCTCAGCCCAAAAGCTCCCTGAATTGCTGGTTTTGAGCCCCAAAGCTCTCTAAATTTCCACTTCTCAGCTCTTCTAATGAAGAGAAGTTCGTTTAGCGAGGCAATTCCAGAATAACCCTACACACTGATGAAAATTACTTTTGACTTTTCCAAGACTGAAAAAAGGGTCTGAAAACAATCACCGGCGTCTCTAACCATTGCAAATATATTTCCCTTGCTCCGCAACAAGCCCAAAGGAACACGGAAGGTTTTACTCACGGCCAGCTGGACTCCGAGATTGTCAGCGACCTTCTCCAGGAGCTCGGCGGTGGGTTTGTCTTTGCACAAGAGAACCAGCTCGAGATCCAGGTCTCCCTTCAGCAACAGGCCCTTTGCCACCAGCCCCACGCGCATCACCCCGCGCAGGGTCCTCGTCAGCTGCTCCGTGGCCTTCTGATCCCTGAAACACACGGGGTACAGTCACGACAGCTCCGAAAATAAAATAATTCACCACAGAGGGGGGAGCACCAACACCAAACTGGAGCCGAGGGACAGATCTGCAAAGATCCAACGCGACATAGGAAGGATTTACCGCACCCGCACGGGAAAAACCGCCTCGACCCCAGGTTAGTGAATCCCTCTTAATTCCCCAGCCGAGGAAAACAACAATTTTCCCACCTCCAGGGCGCGGATTTTTGCTAATCCAAGTCAGAAGGTGTAACAGCACCTTTCCAGCGCTGTTCCTTACCCTCCTTCCTTGTTTTCCTCGTCGGCGGCCGTCTCCATGGACTCCGTTTCGGGCTGCTCCCCGCTGACTTTCTCCTGCTCGTCGATCCAGTCGGACACGGCTTTGAGCGCTCGCTCCGTGTGCGACACCATGTTCTGCACGGCCTCCAGCTCCTCCTGCGTCGGGTACACGGCCGAGTGCTTGGCCATCACGTGCCGGTCGTCGTTCACAAAAATACGCATCGGGCGCTGGAAGAGGCATTTGGGAACAACGTTAGAAAGCGACAAGACGCGGATATTGATCTCGCCAGCCCGACGCCTCCCGCTCCTCACCATTTTGGCTTTTGGGTGTCTGTCCGAGCGCCCAAAACGTGCTTATTTAGATCCTTCCACCAAAAAGACCGCACTAGCACCACGCTTTTCTGCAATCTGGAAGGAACAGAACACCAGTTAGCGACGCCGGCAGCACGGTCCGTCCCCGCAGGAGCAGAGATAACCGCCATCCATAACTGGAAGCAAGAACAGAAATCGGAAAAAACGAGAACTCCTTCGTGAAATCCAAGTTTCCGCCTCCTGATGATTTAAATTCTTCAGCGCCCGCCATAACGCCGACAGCCAGGTTTGCGTTAACCGCTCGGTTTTACCCACCCAGCGGTTTAACGAGCGCCGTGCGCTCGTTAACCATCCACGGCTGAGCTCTGAACCATCCCCTCGCACCACCTCCCCGGGACACGGACGTCCCAGGAGCTCCAGCTGCTTCATTTTCCCTCCTGCTTCTCCTTCGCGACCATAAATGTATTAATTTGGCTCCTTCTTCCCTTTAAAACTGGATTTTTCCCAAGCTCCTGCTCAGATTTCTCAAGAAAACTGCGCTGAAGGTGAAGCACTCCCTGATGCACGCCGGAGCAGAGGGAAAATTAAAAAATTAACAGTCTGCTCAGAAGCGACTACTTGTAAAAATCTCTTCGCCACAAACCGCTTTTTCCCCCAAAATAACCCGCGGCAGCTCCAAAGCACCGTTTAAAGGCGCCGGTGCGAGTGAGGGGAACAAAGAGCCTCAGAGCCTGAGGATGATGGGGAGGAAGGTCATCGTCACCTGCGCCCACCAGCTGTTTCCCATCGTTTTACACCAAAACCTCCTCGGAACCACGGCTTTTGGAACCGCTGCTGCATTATTCCAGACTCACAACCCAATCCCACCGCTCACGACTCCTGTTTCAAAGGAATTCCACCCAGAAGGAAACCAGACTTTTTGCCACCGGAACCTTCCCCGTCGCAGCCTCGCCGGTACCCGCTCCCTACAGCTCACAAAACTTTTATTTTTTACACTTTATTGACCCAAGATACTGGAATAGTAACAAAACCCCAAATAATTAACTGCCCAGCTACTCAGTGCTGCTGGGGCTCACAATCTGAAGGATTTTCTAGCATAAAAATCGGGAAAAAGCTCATTTCCTCGAGCCACCGTTGCTGCACGGACTCGGAATTCTGCGGCGCAGAAATACCTCCCATGCCAATCCTGCAAATATTTATGCGCAGGACTTTGTTAGCGTTACAAACCTGGATCTAATTGTAATTAAACCCAGATGTTAGAGCCCGCTGGCCGGGGAGGATAACTCCCAAGCTCCCTGCAAGAACCCACGAGGCATCTTCTCACGTCTGCGGCTGCCAGATCCTTCGGATCGGACCCCAACGATCTCACACGCTCTGTATGCCGTTATTTTTCTTAAAACTCCCTTCATTTCCTCCAAGAGAGGCAAGAAATGAGTTGAAACCCAGCGTTTCTACAGCCAGAAAATACTCCAACAGCCCGAGGGATGAGCATCCCGCCCCGTGCGGTTCCTAAGGATGGATGTTTGCGCTCTTGTCGAAATCACCGAAGTTCATTTCTAGCGAGAACCGGGGAGCTGATGCTGCAGCATCGCGGGATTCCCGCCTCTTGGGGAAAAGAGCCACAGAAAAAGTTAAAACCACGACAACACACCGTTCCTGACATCGCTCTCGAGGCTGATCGTCACTAAAATCCAAAGAAAAGGAGAAACTTTGACATTCCACCCTTGTTTTAAGCCTCGCCTGCTCCGCTCTCCCCCTCCTACCACCTCCACCACTGGTTTGTCTTCACCAAGAAACTTTCCTTTCAATCCGACGGAGACTCTCCGAAAGATTTGTTGCAGGGAAAATGAGAAAATTATAAACAGAACGCTAAAGGTTGAAACTTCTGCCCTGCGAGGAGGGGAAAGTTTAGCACACCTGCAGAAGCTTGGCTCATTTTAGAGTATTTTCAGCAAGAATGGGGCATTTTTCATGTTTTTAGCCTGCTGTGATGGAGTGGGATGGCTGAAGGAGCCTCAACGCCTGGTTT
>NW_010126949.1:0-335 GCF_000699245.1 Pterocles gutturalis | reverse complement strand
AGGCCCCCCCACAGCACCCCCTCCCCATCGCCGGGCCGACCCAGGCGACGGCAAACAAAAGCTCTCGGCTTGGCAAAAACCTGCGGAGGGTTTGGATTTATTTTCTTGCTTCTGAACCATCCAGAAACCCAGCGGCTCCAAATAACGGGACGGAGGAGAACACTGTGGCAGGGGGGGGATCCAAGGTGATGGCAGAACCGGGATAATCCCCCCCCCGAGGGGGAAATTCAGGACAGGGGAGGGGGATCCTGTCCCTGGGGGGGAGATAGGGGTTTCAATGCCCACAAAGGGGATGCTCCCCCCACCCCAAACCCACCTCCCAGTGCCCTGAGAAG
>NW_010126948.1:8122-11245 GCF_000699245.1 Pterocles gutturalis | reverse complement strand
GCAATGTGTGCTGGCAGCCCAGAAACCAAACATCTCCTGGGCTGCATCACAAGAAGTGTGATCAACACATCGAGGGAGGGCATTCTCCATCTCCACTTCGCTCTGGTGAGACCCCCCCCGCAGTGCTGCACCCAGCTCTGGGTCCTCAGCACAGGACAGCCACGGAGCTGCTGGAGCGGGGCCAGAGGAGCCACGGAGATGGGCAGAGGCTGGAGCGAGGACAGGCTGAGAGAGTTGGGGGTGTGCAGCCTGGAGAAGAGAAGGCTCCGGGGAGACCTTCCAGCACCTTCCAGTGCTGAAAGGGGGCTACAGGAGAGATGGGGGGGCTCTGGATCAGGGGATGAAGGGATAGGGCGAAGGGTAACAGCTTTAAGCTGAAAGAGGGGAGACTGAGATGAGATGTGAGGAAGAAATGTTTTCCTGTGTGGGCGGTGAGGCAGTGGCCCAGGGTGCCCAGAGAAGCTGTGGATGCCCCATCCCTGGAGGGGTTCAAGGCCAGGCTGGATGAGGCTTTGGGCAACCTGGGCTAGTGGAAGGTGTCCCTGCCCATGGCAGGGGGGCTCAAGCTAGATGATCTTTAAGGTCCCTTCCAACCCAAACCATTCAATGATTCTGGGATTCTTGGCTTGGAAGGTTCTAGGTACTGCCCTACATGCTTGCCCTATTCATATTCATTCCCTGGCAAAGGCAGGATCTGGGAGAAGGTTTGTTTTCAGGTTTGTTTCCTTAAAAATTTGTCACTACTGTTAAGATCAGGGCCACTACCCAGTGCTTGCTTATATACAGAGACACCACCAGATTTTTGAAGCAAACAATTACTTTCAACTAAATCCAACTCTTCAAATTATTATCACACCTAAGAAGTCTTTAAGAAGATGGCTCACCTCATTTCCCTCAGCCTCCTAACATGTTGTATGCACTTCTGCACTGTATAATCTACTTCCTCCTCTGTAGTGAAACGACCAATGCCAAATCTAAACCAAAAGAAAACCATTAAGGATTAGAATAACATGCATACAGAGGGGTAGAACAAATCCACCACCTACTTTTAGCAGAAAATAAAAATATGTGGAAGTACTAGGGAATACCATTCCATGCACCTTATAGATGAGTGAGCCAAGTCTTCATCTGTTCCAATTGCCCGCAAAACATAGGAAGGCTCCAGAGAAGCTGATGTGCAAGCACTGCGGAAAGGGAAGGCAGGCAAATTTCAAACTTTCATTCATGTGCAGATGCTACACTGCAGTAATCACTAATCTCCTCCAACAAATAATAGGTCACTTACAGACTTTTAATATTACTATGACTGTTTACAACAACCTGTATCAGCTTCCCCAACCTCTTAGAAACCACCACAGAATACAAGTGGAGAAGACTGGTATTTCTACAGCTGAAGAAAAAGAATGGAAGGAGCAGGCATTACAGAGGAATGAGGGTAATAAACTGGGAGCATGAGGTAAGAAGGGAGAGCACAGCTAGCACAGTAAGAATAAACACAATGCCAAACAGAAGCAGAGGGAAAGCAGACTAAGAAGTAGCTGAAGTGAAGTCCCTGAAAAAAGCACAAAGGAGCCAAAAGAGAACTAGCCAGAGAAGGTACCATAATAACAGGAACATTAAAAAAGAAAAAAGACTTCACAAGCTGCTGTTTGGCAGCAGAACAAATCAATGAAAAACAGCACGCAGAGGAATCCAGAGCAAGATGATCTAGTTATAGTCATCAGCAGAGAGAACTTCCAACTCGAAGCAGTAGGCAAAACTGGTTACACGCTGTTACTCAATTTCTACAGGTAACAACATGCAGCACAAACTGCAGAGCTGTTTACAGCTCTCTGGTACACAAAGCAGAGCCTCAGAACAGATTTTCAAATTACAGAAGTGTTCGGCTTCAGAGACAGTCACATGGAGACTTGTTCTTCCTGTTCATAGTGGCAACATATTTCCAATTAGTAAGATATGCTCACTGCTTTGTTCTCAAAGGTGAGGAAAGGAGGGCATCTTTACACTCCATTAACTTCATCATGAGCATCAAGTTTGTCTTAGTAACAGAAATGTTACTGGTCACTCCTGCAGAGTCAATAGAGCTCCATAAAATTGCATTCAATTTTCTTTCTGCTTCTGCATTAAACACAGGCACTATGAGGTAATTTAATTCAGATATTTGTCCAGCCTAGCTAGACTCTAGTTACGAACCGCCACTTGTGTGAAATCCTGTAGGACGGAAGCTGCCCAAATGCTGGTAGCCTTTAGAATTAAAGTGTCACCAGCAGTTACAAATCAAGGCTACTCAGATCACAGGTAATGAGACTGCAAGGCTGGCAGGCAGCAATTTCTAGGTTGGTTTTTCTCATTTTGTTTGGTTTTGGTGTTTTTCGTTTGTTTGCTTGCTTTTGGTTTTTGTTGGGGGGGTGGTGGAGTAGGTGTTGGAGGTTTTTTTTGCTTTCAGGATGAGTAAAATTGACCTTCATTTGAAATGTGCCACTTCAGAGAAACATCATCTTAGAATGCCATCAGTACCAGGGTCACTCATTAACCTAATACACAAGTATGAGGCACAGAGGAGACCAATCCTTAGTTTGTACCTCCATTAGAAGATATTTTTTTCTCTCCAAAATATGCTGTTATCCTTCCCACACATTCCTCCTACCTTCCTGAAGACAGAGCCACATCTTTCAGAGCCATCAGAAGACTCTCGCCTTCCACATATGCAAAAGATAAATTGATGCATCCTACATACAAATAAATTAAATAGAAAAAAAGAAGTCCATCAACTGAAGTCTAGGGAAAATCCAACACCATACATCAGTACCTGTACAATGTTTAGCTAAGGTGCGTTATTCTGCCATGACCATTAACACTGAGGAGCTGGACAGTTCTAATGGGCCCAGCATTTTGCTAACGTTACCTGGATAGCGATGTTCTCTATCTCCGTTCATAACCACATCAGGAACTTCACTCATTATTTTTGTAACCAGTCGTTCTGCCAGTTGTGAGATTCGCTTGTGGTCATACTAGCAAAGAAACCAGAAAAGAGACCAAAATAATAAACTGTGTACAGTTTGACCTCACTCAAACTGCTTTGTGTCACCAGCCACGAGCAGACTGAAGTAGCTGGGCTTGGTT
>NW_010126948.1:0-8091 GCF_000699245.1 Pterocles gutturalis | reverse complement strand
AACAGATCTGAAACTTAAAAAGAAATTGTCAGACTCTGCCTACACAAGAGACTGTTTTAAAAGAGAATTAAAAGCTAGCTCAGCCTTCAAAAATATTCCAAACCATTCAGAAAGATCTATATATACAAGCTGCCAAAATGGCTTTCATAAAAGCCCAGAGTTCTTTGAGTTTAAAGACAAGTTAGGTAATACATAAGGTGACGCATTTTGCAACATGAGAAAGGGCACCTATTATAGGAAGTGCCCCTGAAATAAGGAGCTCTCAAACTGCGCTACATGAAGACATGGACTCACAAATTACTGTGAACTCACGCAATGAGAACGGTCTGTGCGCAGTGTCTCATTCCACACTGAAAAATGAGGTCACTTACTCTAAAAAAGCAGTAAGGGCTGGTAACAGTTCCGGTGCACAGAAAGGGCCAGAAGCACACATGCAATTAATGCTTATCTACATGCTTGGAAAAGCTTTAGAAGAAAACAAGGCTATCTCAAATATTACTTGCTTTAGAAATACCAAAACTCTGCCGAGGCAAGGAAGAGAATCCAGATCTGAGGCTCACGCAGAATTTGGGCTCTGCAGGCTCTCCAGACTCTAACAAGGCTTCTGTAACTACACAGCTCAGTCGGTGGATCCCTGCCTGTCTCCGAGGAAGAAGCCTGATCCTATGTGTACAGATATCTGACTTACGCATCCCCTTGGCACTGTATTAAAGATTTTTACATTCGAGCTGTAAGGAATGCACTGCTGTCCACAGATAGATACAGCACCACACAGAGGCTTAGACACCAGACCTAGCAAATAAATGTTACCGTCCAAGCTAGGAAAAATAAACAAGTTATTAGTTGCAAACCTGCAGTAAACTTGAACTTATATACATTTAATAGGTATGATAATGGACCAGGAAGTTTTTTGTTTCGGTGTGGGGTTTTTTTTAATATACATTGAAACTGAATAAACCATGTTTATGTAGAGATGCCGCTAACGCACGTTTGGAGAATAGAGAGATTTAGTACAAGCATTTAAAGTCATATTCCACTGAAACTGTTAACTGTAAACTTGCAGAAAACCATTATTCAAAACACTTCAAGAAAAAAGAAACTTAAGAAAGCTGAAAAATCAACTTTGAATTACCCAAAAACATCATCGAAGATCTCAAAACATGTACTTAATGTCCCAACACAAGAATCAAATTTAATTAAGGCACATGGACACAAAATGACCTACGGAATCTAAGATCTAACTACCCCTGTTATATTATTTTCTGGAATCCAGACCAAATACCGTCTCCCACATACCTCCATCTCCTGCTGTGCCACTGCACACGCTGCCCCCAGGCCCACTGCTAAAGGAGTGGGCACAGTCCCCGACCGCAGTCCTCTCTCCTGGCCTCCCCCACTTTGCAGCGGTTCTAGCCTGACACGCGGTCGACGGCGAACATAGATAGCACCAACCCCTTGAAAATAAGGAAAGCTATTTTAGTGTACAGACACCACTTTGAAATTATGAAAACGGACTCCAAGGTTTGGAAATATTCCTTATTTCCACAGCAAACACATATTTGGACGCCTCACTGGAGAAAAATGTAGCGAACACAATGTTTTCTAGGATATGGTCTTTGTTCGCACTGTTCGCGTTCTTCAGTCAGGCTCCCAGAGCTTCAGCCAATGAGAGAAGCTCAGTTTCTCCCAGTGTACTTCAGCCACCTAAAGACTAGAGGTACTTCCCTTACTTCTCCCAGTTCCTGTGCACAGCTGAAGCTCATCCCTTTGCACTGAAGTTTTTATGTGCAGATATTTCATTCACTGACGTCCCCTTACCAACTTCCAACCAAAAGATCTAGAAGAACTCCCTTCCCTGGATTACCAGGCCAGCACCAGATCCAGAAGCCCTCTTCTTCTCATTAGGGAGAACTCATCAGTGGCACCAATTTCCAACAGGCAGATTACATGAGGCAGTTTTGTCAGCCAGCCAATTTCACCGTCTAGTCTCCTCACCCAGAAACTTGGATTTCCAGGTCTTCATGTGCTTTGGCATAACTAACGGGTGACTGTCACCACAAGAAGAATGGATGCTACTTCTGGTCATAATAAGTTGGGAAAATTTATGTCTGTCACCTGCCCAAACTTATTGGTTGAAAACTTAGTCCTCATCCAGAGATATGTCTTCAGCTTTCAGGAGAGCTCGTACACAAAAAGAAAACATATTGAAAAAATAATTATTTTGCCTTTTGTTTCTGAATAGCACACAGAATACAGCAAACTTGATTTCTGTCTTTCTACATCCAGTGTTACAAACTAAATGAACCGTGACAGTGATAACAGCTGAACTTCTACTGTTTGGGAGTCGCTAGAAAACCCACAGCCAGATTTTAAGGCCCATTCTGCAAATAGCACTGGGAGCAGAAGCCACTGGAAGTAGAATACAAATCACTAAGAATTTAAACTTTCCAGTTACCTTTTGATCTCCTTCTTGCAAGTTACACTTGGCTCTAAGTTTTGCCCTATAACCCAGTGATTTCATTTCAAACATTTCAGCTTCAATGCTGCTTCACACCAAGCAGATGACTCCTGAAAAGTCACTCCCCCTAATTCTGCCACCATTATAAGATACTGCTTCTTCCTTCAGCAAAGGCACCTCACAACCCATAAGCACTGAAGACCCACTTACGGCAGCTCTAAATCTGGCAGCAGTACCTGAACTTCTCCAAAGTCACCCCAATACCAATCTCAGAATAGTTTTCTACAGTTTAAGTACTATGACAGACAGGTTTGACTTCATACCTTGCGTAGTTACCTTGAGGTAGGCACGGAAACAATAATTCTCTAGAAAAGCACTTCAGTAAGTACCTTTGGGCCCATAAATTTTATGGCCACTGATGCTCATTAGATCAATTTTCATGTTGTTGACGTCCACAGGAATTTTACCAATTGCTTGTGCAGCATCTGTGTGGAAGAAAACCTTACGTGTGCGGCAGATCTCACCTGTAATAAAAACACAAAACCAAAAAACCCACATCATCTCATCTAATCGCTATGATTCCAATGATTCCAACAACGAATCTAAAGCATCAGCTTATATCAGAGACAGGTTCTAAGGTGACAGAGGAAGGAATGTGTGCTGTCATGTTTCTTTTACTGTAAAGTGTCTAAAACTGTGTAGGAGCTATTCTAGCTATTCAGCTATGCCTAACTGGGCAGAGATTTAGGCAGGTCAGCAGGCAAAACTACGGTGAATTTTTTCAGCTGAGAAGTTAAAAAGTCTTCTGCTGTTAAGAACTGAGATTGTTTCCAAACCCACATCTATCAAGTTCAGGTACAAGTAGCTCCATGGGACATCCAAGTTTCCCCACAGGTATGACTCTACAGCTGGATTATTTTTCTTCTCAACACCAGTCTAGAACAAGCCAGCCTTACTATCAAGTTTATACTTGCCAAGTATTTTTATGCCATCTCCTCAAGTTTCCAAGTTTTGCAATGCTCAGCTTCAAAAATGTTCTCAAAATTGTCACTAGTCCTCACACACCAATTACTCCCACCTGAAGTCACTCAAGCCTGTAATCAATGTTTTTGCATCCAGAGCTAAAAGACACTAAGGAACAAAATAACCTGATGTTCATGGGCACCAAACTTAAATATTGTTTATTTTTGTCACCAAAAAATTCACAACTCATCTTCCTCAGAATCTGTACTTAGCACAGCTGCATCCTAGAGTTCTCCTTTCCACAAGTTCAGCGTTATCTTTCACTGGAGAAGCTGTGCTCCCGTAATCCAGCAAGAACAGCGTTGCTACTGCTGTGGCCTCATGCCAGCAGTGCCTTCGGTTAACTCTGCAAGGTCCCCGTCCTGGCCTGTTAAACCCGTTATCAAGGTGTGATGAGAACCTACTGTGGGAACCAGAGCTTGGTAGCAGGTATCTCTGGCATTGAAGCATGGGACAACAATAACGGCCTTGACAATTTAAGCACAGGAGGAAAACAGAGTCCTCCTACAGGCCTACAAGCAACTCGCTGATGGCCAATTACTTGGCAATGAAGAAATATAACCTTGAAGCGCGCTGGGGAAAATGCTGCTTTGAGCATAATGAAGAAAAAAAAAAAACCCAACACAGCAGCTAAGCAAGAGAAAAATCAGCTGCACAACAGGGTAAGATGCCTGCCACAGCCTGGGAAAACAATGCCCTCCAGAACCATGCAGTATAAACTCGAGGGCAGAGGCCAAAGACTATAAACTGTCTGAAAACTCAAACACCTTATGAAAGGACAACTTGAATGTGAAGGGGCATGTTTTGTCACTGTCATAGGAAACCTTATCATGGAATCACAGTGGGATCCTGGGAGCTGCACACGTGGGCCACCCGCGCACCCTGCCTGCTCCAACACCCCTGCTTCTCCAGCTGCCCCTTCACCAGCTTTGCCAGACTGCTTTGAGGCCCCTGTCCCTCCATCTGCCTCCTCAGAGCCTGGCTCTCTCCCTCCCTGCCTCCTCTTACAGAAACTTGGCTCCTCAGCGGCCTTTTGACCTCCAAAACAATTGTTCATGACTGTATATGGCAATACTGGGGGGAAGGGGCATCTAAGTATGGTCTTCACCATCCCCTCCCACCCCACGTTCTGCACGTTTCTCCTCTTAAACACAACCACTCAGTAAACCATTATAGTACGTAAACTCCATTTGGCCAGTCATTCTGGGCAACTTTTTCATCCATTGTACAATTCAGAATGAAACTAGAAACACTGCAGCTGGTCTGTACTACAAGGCTATAATTGCTGCAATACTCACTGTGAAAGTACTGAACTTCATCCTCATTTCCCTTTTAAAATAAGTTTTTATTTGGGCCAGCATTATTCTTTATTCCTTAACTATACTACACCTAATCTTTTACACCAGTAGCACTTGGCTATGAAAATATTAAGTCAAATGAAGCAGGAGTGACATTAGCTGGCCTCTGGAAGCCATGGTGTACTCACCAATGTCGTGGATTGGCTGCTTGACTCCTATTTCATTATTCACAGTCATTACAGAAACCAAACTTGTATCTGGCTGGAACGCAGCCTCTAACTCCTGGTGAAATATTCAAACGGACAGAAGTTGTAATGAAAAGCAGAAGTAAAAGACTCCTGAACACACCTTCAGTTTGCTTGCAAATCTTAACCACCAGCCCCCTAACTAGTGTATTACCAACAAACCCCTGGGTTCTGCCAAGCAGTCATGATGAGAGCACTAATCCACGTGAACACAAAATTCCTGTAGGAAGAGGAGCGGAATCAATTGCACTTCTGCATATCTTAGCCCTGGTATAGAACTGGCCACCTGACTTGATTAAATCAAGTCACTGCAGGCTTTTGCTATGCCTCATACATTCCTCTGAACTATTGTCTTTAATGAATTAACCACCCACGAAACAGCTTAAGCCATATCTAGAAAAAGGGAGGGTGGCTATAAAGGAACTGCACTGTACACCAGAAAGCATCATGCAAAGGAGCCTGACAGCAAAGTTCTCGGAGAACACAACTAACACTTCTGCACCTGCAGACCTGTCCATCTACCCCACCACATACACAACATCTCTCCAAGCCAGATGATGGGACTATAAATAAAACTGATGCTGTCCTGTATTACAGGACAGCAATGATAAAATAAGCATACACAACTTCTAAATTCCAGGAGTGCGGCCAGTACACCCAGAAGGGTCAGCTCACGGACAGCAATCGGAAGGGAGTATTATAATCGCTGTGCCTGATGCCTTGAGTAGCTCAGTTCATGAAATGTCACCGCTAACTCCAGCTCCATCCTAGTCATGTTCTGGGCTCTCTACAGGGTACGCAACAGCTCCACCTGCACAGCTATGAATGACAGCAGGGGAAGGGTGGGATCAGAGGTGGATGTCTTGGTTGAGAAAAAGTCTAGAGCACCAGATAGAACAGAAAATCCTTCTCCAACTGTGATAGTTTTGACTTGGACTCTCATTCTACCTTGTGACACTTATCATCCTTTTCTCTTTATCATGAAGAAGACACAAGGTCCTCTTAAGCATCAATTTGAAGCAAAAATCTCTTCTATATTCACTTTCTTTCTGTCAGTAAACAACCTACCTTCAAATCTATGAGCCCATTTTCTTTAACAGGCAGATACGTGACCCGAAAACCTTCTGACTCCAAGGAACGGCAAGAATCCAACACGCACTTGTGCTCTGTTTGCGTAGTAATGATATGCTTTTTTCTGGATTTATAGAACCTTGCAACACCCTGTCAGGCACAATCCATGAACAATAAATTTGCGATTAGACCACTGAAGAAAGCAAGCTTTACAAAAAATTATCAGAAACAAGAAATTACTATTTAGATATAATTCATTTGGATCTTCTCTGTTTGCCCTAAAGTCATGAATCTAAAAGGTACTGACATGTAATTCACACTACATATTGCCATCAGCACTCATTTTTCAAAGCATCTCACTTTTCAATAAGCCTGTGGGAATGTTAACTTATGTAAGTCCTAGACACTATTAACACAAATACTTTTTAAAAAACACTTGCAATGGAGTCTTATACAATGAGAAATCTGCATAACCACATACTAAAGGTTAAAACATTACCTAGTCTTAGTAAGAAAAAATCTCATAATCAGCATCTCCACTATATTTAATGATAAAGATTTTAATTACAAAAGCTGAAAGATTGTACTTGGTGGATGTAAGATAACTATTGAGTATTATGTTCCCAAAATCTCATCCTGGGCATCACAACACCCCAGTATTTCTTCCATGTATGTAGCAGAATACCACAAGGAGTAAATCCAGAAATGCAGTAATGCAAATATTTGCTAACTACATCAACATATTAACATTTAAACTGTTGAAAGATGTGTACAGTTCCTAAGAGCATAATTTTAACATAATAAATAACTATCAGTATAACTCTTTTACCTTAATTGCCATATTATTTGATTCTGTTGCACCGCTGGTAAATATAATTTCCTTTGAATCAGCTCCTATTAAATCTGCAACTTGCTGTTTAAAAAGAAATACAAATTTTATTTGTTACGATAAAATACAATTAATTCACCATAGCAAAACACATGCAAAATGTTTTCAACAATACCCTCTTGAGCCTCAAAAGGATTACAGCTAGTCTCTAACAAGGTTATGCTACAGGTACAATAGCCTAAATATCTGCATTAATAGAAAATACATAAGGAATCCATAGTCATTAACAATAGTGGTATTAAGCATTAGCCTGTCATAATACAATGTACAAGTTAAGCAGACAAAATCCCAGTACATACTACTTCCAAAACAAACAACAAAGACCCATACCTAAGATTAGGAAGGAGAAGGATAAAATATGAAGTTAGCCCAGTTACTGCAGCAGCACACTTGTGACCTCAGGAACTCAAAAATCCTGAGGCACCATTGTCCAAAGTATTGGTTTCTGCCATTTCAGTTGCTCTATTCTCACTGTTTTTTCTTGCAATAAATCTGATGAAGTACAGCAAAGAGGAAGCTGCTAAATCCCACCCACGGAGAACTAACTACAGCAGTTTCATCATTACTTTTGATTTTTTTTGACACTGAATTTCCTCGCCAGCAGGAAAACCACTACAACCGCGGAGAGTCAAAGACTCACCTGTCTCGCCCTCTCCACAGCAGCCTCGCTCTCCCAGCCATAGGCGTGTGTCCTGGAGTGGGGGTTACCATAGTAGGCCATCAGGTACGGGAGCATGCTGTCCAGGACTCTGGGATCCTGCGGGACACAAACCACCCGGCCTCAGAAATGGAGAAGGAAAAGCACCTCTGTCCCCTCCACATACACACATCCTCCCTCTGCCCCAGGAGTAGCAGCACTTCTGCTGCAGTGTCCCGGCTTAGCTCGGGGCAGATCTTGAAAACTCGGGTCACTGCAGTCACATACAGCACAGCCCCCAGCAAACGCCAGCATCGGCAGCTACGTTCTGTTCCCGCGCGCGTAGCCACCACCTGCATCGAGACAACCACCGAACCACGGGGTTTGCTGCGCTGCAGAAACAAAAGGTCTTACACAAGTCAGGAGAAACTACACGGGTCAGTGTGTCGGTTAAATAAACGCCTCGCTGT
>NW_010126947.1:1637-2023 GCF_000699245.1 Pterocles gutturalis | reverse complement strand
GGCACTCCCAGACACCCCTCTGTCCATCCAGACAGCAGCGGGCAAAGCTCCTGCAGGATTGGACCCCTCCTCGCGTGACGGGGACACCAGCACCCCCATGGGAACAGGCCCCCACTCACGCCGTGACCCCCCCGTGCTTTGTACGACTCCTCCTCTGCTGTCACCCCGCTGCGGCCGCTCCCTGGGGGGCTGCTGGCCAGGAGGGAACCCGCCGTCTTCTCCTCGCTCACTCGATACACAAAGTGCTCGAACGCGGGGGAATAGCCCAGGGGCTCGATCCCGTAGCTGACGTTCTCAAACTGCAGCAAGCCCCTGCCAAGGGGACGGCACCGGCCATTTGTCACCGGGGGCTGGCAGCCGCGGTGGGGGGGGCTGCCCCAGCCCCG
>NW_010126947.1:636-1626 GCF_000699245.1 Pterocles gutturalis | reverse complement strand
TCCCTGCAGAGGGTCCAGCAGTGTGGGGAGGGGTCTCGGTACCTGAGCCCTGCACAGGCGCTGAGGGTCACAGCCGAGCTGGGGACGCCCTCGACGTAGCCCCGGTAGTGGCAGCCTCCCTGTGTCACAACAGAGGACGAGGAGCCCCTTCCGTGGCCGTGAAGGTGACCCCAGCAGGTGACAGCACAACAAGGGTTTTGTGGACAATCTCTCTTGGCTCGAGTGATTAAAAACAAAGCCTAGTGCGAGGGCTCTGCTCCTGGTCTCTCCGTAAGGAACGGTAGCCGCGCTCGGGGTTACAAGCTTGGAGCTGAGCAAACTCAGCAACTCCAAAAACCTTCACAAACATGAACCTGAATGTGCATTTGCCAGAAAAACTTTTTGTTTCACCCCAGCACCTCCTGCTGTGATTAAGAAGCCAAAATGTGGAGAAAGAAGGGAAGCCTTGCTCCCCCGCAGTAACTGCTGACATCCCCCAAAATGCCAAACGGCGAGAGCACCCGGGATTGATGCAGCAAGAGGAACACCGAGCAGGTCACCGTTACCTTGATACGGGGCGAGTCAGAGCGCAAAGATCCCTCCTCATTGTACGTGTAAATCTTGAAATCGTCAGATAAAAAGAATCTAGAGCAGAAAAAACAGTAAAATCCTCTGGAAATGGTCTCAAAAAGAGTTTCTGGAGCTTATTCCAGGTCCTGCAGGCTGCTCTGTCACACTGGCAGCATGACACAGGACAGCAGCGGGCAGACGAGGCAGCGCTGGGGACAACTTACTGCTGCTGCAGGTGGATGGTGTACGGCTTCCCCTCGATCCCCAGGACGTAGGACACCGCGCCCTTGTGCGTGCAAGAAAGCAGAGAAAGGGAGAATCAGGAACAGGGACTGTGGATGGGCACGCTGCGAGGGCAACTGCAAACACCGAGGACGAGGACAGGAGCTCAGCAGAGCACAGCCCCCATCCCCTGCACGGGCAGAGCGGGGTTCCCCAAAC
>NW_010126947.1:0-612 GCF_000699245.1 Pterocles gutturalis | reverse complement strand
CCCTCGCATTCCTCCCCGTGCCCATCCACACACACACGAACACCAGATAACTGGATCACTTCAGTACCATCTCTCCGGCTGTTTTTGAGAGCAGCCTCTGGGGAACCGTGATGTGCAGCAGCATTTGTGAACCTAGAGAAGGAATTTGTTTCTTAGTTGTAATCACAGATAATTATCACCACGGTCATGCCTGTCAGCCACAGACAGCACATGGTGTGACAGAGACCTTTAGAGCCACAGGTTCACCAGCTCCAGTTCTACCCTGCCCTCATTCCCCCACACTTTAAAGCGTCTGCACACTTGCATAGAAAAAAACCCAAAATGACGTGCACTTACAACTGCTGGATGGGAGCCCAGGGATACGAACAGTGTGTGACGCAGCGTGAGAGCAAGCCCCAGCTGAACAAACCCACCTCGTGTCAGGAAGGGAAACGGGGCTCAGAGAGGCCAGTCACGGTCACCAGTGTCACACAGCTTCACACAGACCGACAAAACCCAGCCACCACGATGCGCCCGCAGAGCAATGGGGCTGCTCAGCCCCCGGGAGCAGGATTTAATCCTTGTCAAGAAGCACAAACTGAGCGAGCCCAGAACTGTTCCCCGGAATTCCTC
>NW_010126946.1:0-2103 GCF_000699245.1 Pterocles gutturalis | reverse complement strand
GAGGACCCCAGAGCTGGATGCAGCACTGCTCACACTTCTTTTGATGCCCCCAGCACACGGTTGGTTTCTGAGCTGCGAGCACACATTGCTGGGCTTCTCACCCCCCAACAGCCCCAAGTCCTTCTCCTCAGGGCTGCTCCCCATCCATTCTCCTCCCAGCCTGTGTCTGTGCCATATCAAAGCCAAGCCAAGAGACAAGGGAACTCTGCCCCAGCTCAGGATTGTGCCCTTGCAGAAGCCTCAGACCTGGGTGCCTTGATGAAGCTGCTACATTGTATGATGGCTTTGGGAAAGCGTCTGCTACTGTTTCCACTCAATGTTTGGTACTAGGATCCTCAGTGATGATCTGCTGGCTCACCATTTAATCACAAGAGAATGCAGGACTAAAACACTTGGAGTTCAGACTGCACAGGCCCTCATCGGTATTGGAGAATGAGGACAGGCTTCTCACACACCCCCCATGCCCCCAGGTCCCTTTCCATAAGGGAACAGGTGATTAAATCGACAAAGCTTAAGCCATAGCCACACAGACCACTGTTCTGGTTAAGCTAGGTGGGAAAAATTCAAAGTGTTGAGATAGCGGCCCAAGGATACAACTCCTTCAGTGGGAGGTCAGGTCCCAGCAGCCAGCATAAGGCACACAGACACCTCTGTCCACAAGAAAAAGCTGCTGCAGAGCTCACATGTCATTTCTTAGGCAGACTTAGACATCTCATAGATTCAACCACCAAAACTGAACAGCAGCTAGTAACCCAGCCCCCTTCCTAGTCTTTGGCATTTAAGCTCTGCATTTGGGTATAGCAAGAGGTTTCCTCTTTCCCAACCCAGATGGCAGTGAGATCCACCACTTTCCCAGCTAGAGCACTAGCAAGGTGGGAGACCTGGCTTCCAGGCACAGCTCAGCTCCAATGGGTTCAGATCCATGGCTGGAGCACTTGTGGGATGCTCCCATCAATGAAACGGGACTGCTGCACAGCCTGTACCACAAAATCGATACAGCCACAAAGGCTGGAAAGCATCTTATTTTCAAATAGTCATTCTGTCCAACCTGGATGGGAAATTGCAGTTCTGTTTCAATTAGTCCAAATATCCAGTTATCTCCTAATAATTTACCTTGTGTGAGAACACCTTAGTCCCTTCATCGAAGCCACCACATTGGTAGATTAAATGAAATCAGGTTCTCCCATACTGCTTTCAATGTCCTGGCAGCTAAGGACATGTCCTCCTTCCAGTCTGTCTCCCTGCCCCAGCAAACAGTGAAAGATTTTATAAAATACAGAACAGCTTCAAAAGAAGGGATTTCAGAAATCTCACTACAGGAGCATGGGCACGTTTAATCTCCAACACTCCTCTTCCAGCTGCTGTGCACACACTGACTACACAACATTAACCGACATTTCCAGGAGAGGTCTGTAAGCCCAGACCCAAGTCCTCTGTTGCAGAAGTGCTCCTCCCTCAAAAAAAAAAAAAGATACCTAGAAGGCAGGCTCCAAGATGGAACATCTGTGCCAGAGCCAAAGCAGAAGCCACAGAATATCACAGAATATCACAGCCACACAACACATTTTATAAAGTGTCCCAACTCTTCATCCCAAGCTGTGCTTGTACAACTATTTGCAAGGCTGTGTTGCAAACCTAGTAAGAGCACCCTCGCTGCCCAACATGCTGCCTGAGCCAGGTCAAAGCCTACAAGCCCAAAAGTGAACCCCCCCATACAGCTCTACAAGGGAAGAAAGAGCCACGTGTGGCATGTGGAGCATCTTACGGCACCTTTTCCGCTGACGGAAAGGGACTGGGTAACTACCTGATGGCTGGGTCGACGCTTGCTTCCTGGGCAAGGGGACTGTGCTGCTGGCTTGGACCCCTGTTCCACAGAAGGCTCCTGGCCTCTTGCAGCCCTTTCAGCAGAGATTTATCAGCTGCTAGACGCCTTGGGCAGCTTGGACGGTCGGGAAAGGCACAACGCAAACCAAGCCGCTCACGGTGGGTCTCAAGGCTGGAAAATTCACTCACTCCTGGGGTTGGTGCTAATAAAAGCCAATGGATGCAAAAGGTTCAGCGAGGGTTTATTGCTCTGCTGCGGCAGGGGCTGGGAAGGCAGCA
>NW_010126945.1:0-1307 GCF_000699245.1 Pterocles gutturalis | reverse complement strand
GAGTAAACGTGCCTGCACATGGTAACCGTGCAAAAACACGGGGGGACTGTCCACGGACGGGGGGGGGGACGGTGCACGGCCACGGGAAAATGTGCGCGGACACGGGGGAGCCGTGCAAGGACACACGTAGACGTGCAAGGACACGGGGGGACTGTACAAAAACACGGGGGGGCTGTGCCTGGACATGGGGAAGGTGTGTGGGGACACGGGGTGAATGTGTGTGGACACGAAGTAAACGTGCACGGACACGGGGGAGCCGTGCAAGGACACGGGAAAACGTGCGAGGACAGCGGAACTGTGCACGGGCACAGGAACTGTGCGTGGGTACGGGGTGAGTGGGCACAGACACGATGTGAGTGTGCACAGACACGATGTGAGTGTGCACGGACACTGTAATTGGGCGTGGGAACGGGGTGACTGGGCCCTTTTTTTTGACACTGTAATTGTGCGTGGGTACGGGGTGAGTGGGCACAGACACGATGTGAGTGTGCACAGACACTGTAATTGTGCGTGGGTACGGGGTGAGTGGGCACAGACACGATGTGAGTGTGCACAGACACGATGTGAGTGTGCACGGACACTGTAATTGTGCGTGGGTACGGGGTGAGTGGGCACAGACACGATGTGAGTGTGCACAGACACTGTAATTGTGCGTGGGTACGGGGTGAGTGGGCACAGACACGATGTGAGTGTGCACAGACACTGTAATTGTGCGTGGGTACGGGGTGAGTGGGCACGGACAGGGTGCAAACGTGCCCGACTTTACAGGGAGTGGGGCTGTGCACGGCCCCACGGACACGGGGCAGCCCCGCGTGGGCACGGTGTAACCCTGCCCCGCTCCCTTCCCGTGGGGCAGTGCGCTTGGGGTTTGGGGGTTTGTTTAATTGATTGTTTGATTGTTTAATTAATTGATTGATTGATTGTTTGTTTTTAAATCACCCAGAGCGGCTGCACCTGAGATCATCCAGTACAGCCGTGCACGGACACGGGTGGGCGTGCGTGGGCACACCGTCACGGTGCACAGACACATCTAGATGCACCCGTGCACAGACAGGGGTGAGTGCGTGTGGACACACCATAACGATGCACAGACACGGGTGGGTGTCCACGGGCTCGGTGCAACCGTGCACAGACACGGCGAAGGTGCACAGCCCCCTTGTACCCGTGCACGGGTTCCTGCGTGGGTGTGCAGGGACCCCCCGTGCCCGTGCACAGATTTATTTGTTCGTGCGTGTGCACAGGGGTGTAACGCAACCGTGCACAGCCGTGGGCAGAGAAACCGCGCCCGGACACGGGTGGGTGTGCAC
>NW_010126944.1:0-493 GCF_000699245.1 Pterocles gutturalis | reverse complement strand
ACTAGCAAGTTGCTCCTGTCTTCTCTATCTCTCTAGAAAAAAAAAATAATGATGGCTGGTCCTCTCTTCACCTTATAAGTAGCTGACATCTCTCCAGTGTTGTTCAGTTATCTGTAGGCAAGGAGATCCTTGAAGCCTTGTGTCTGGGCACAACTTTTCTTGTGATGCTCAACCTAAGAGCTGCACCTTACTCCATAAAACTCACATGGGAGCTGGGGGACACACGAGACCCAAACCTTGTTCTTCTACTGCCAATGGCAGGGAGCCTAGAGATGGAATGGAAACAATGGAAATCTTAAGTTTGCACACACCACTATCAGTTTCCAAGGAAAAGTCTCTGTCAATAGGAGAATGAGTACATATTTAGAAGAAAAAGGACCAAAGGGCTGACAATTGTCAAGCAAGGAAGATGATTGCCATTGAACTGCTAATTCGGTATTTCTTGCTGCTTTTCACTGAATTGGTTTTGAATGAGAGGAAGTGTCCCTCATCA
>NW_010126943.1:6084-9652 GCF_000699245.1 Pterocles gutturalis | reverse complement strand
TCGCTGCCCCTAGATTTTGGGGAGACTGGGAGGCCCTGGTGCACGCCGCACGCTCCACATCTGGCTTTGTTCCCTGCAGCTGGGATGAGCCCCGAGTGCTCCCTGGCTCCACCTGTTCCTGGCGCTCGTCTGCGGGAACAGGGTCAGGTTGTTCTGAAATCATTCTCAGCCTGACTTCAGAATCTTTCCCCTGGGCCTCTCAAAGTGCAGCCCAGCACCATGCTCTGCTACCCCATTTGCATGGGCGGAAAATTTGTGTGCAGCGAGAGAGGGCGTGTGTCTCTCTCCTGACATCCTTGTTAGCTAACAAGCCCTTTCCTCTGCAAAGGGGGCTGGGAAGCCAGCTGCGAGCTTTGCCACGTTCAGGGTAGGCTGCCCTGTGCCATGCATAGCTTGGGTCCAGCCGTTGCATATCCCCTGGGATGTACCCCCTTTCCAGGCAGAGCAGAGGAATGGGCACAGTAGCAGGCTGCCAGCTCTGACTGGTTCTGCCTGTTTCTCCCAGTGCTGACACCCCCCACCCCGTTCTCATCCCCACAGTTTCAGAGTCTGCAGCTGGAGCGAGAGGTGTGTTTGGCTTCAAACTGCACCCTGGCCAGGGTGAACCTGTCCCTGCGCCCACGGCTGGAAGATGGGAAGGCTTCCCTAGCCATCAAGTACCAGGAGCTGCGGGAGATACGAGAGGCATGTTGGGAGAAGCAGCAGTGCCTGGGTGAGTGGGGCACAGGAGATAGAACAAGGCAGAGCCTGGGACAGCCAGAGCGACCCACATTAATACGAGGGCCTGGGTGGACTCAGCACCCTCGAACCCACCCCAGAGAAATGGCCCAGCTATGATCGGGACCAGTGGGGGGTGATGCTGCCTGCAATGTAGCCAGCACTCAGCTGGGACTGATGCTGCAATAGGATGCAGGCCTCGGTGTGCAAGTGGCTCCAGGGATGTGTTTGGAAGTGTTTGTGGGGGCGGCACATGAGGAGAACTGATGCTTAGGGATGGGAAGGACCGCCACCCCCAGCAGTGGGGGCATCTGGGGGCAGGTTTGTTGGCAGCCCCATCCCCTCCTGACACAGAGGCGTACCTGGAGAAGTGGAGCCCACAGAGTGCCCTGGGCCAGCTCCAAGCCAAGCTCGATGCCTCTGAGGCAGAGTCAGAGGTGAGTCAGGCAAGACCCCTATGCTGCCGCCCCTTCCTCACCTTGGCCCAGACTCCTCTCCGTGCCTTTCCATGTGCCAGGCTGTGGAGAAGAGTCCAGGGTTGAGGGTGGTGCTCAGCCTTGGGCTCCCTCTGTGGTCCCATGGCTCTCTTGGCTTGATTCTGTCTCACTGCCCATGCCACAGGCACAGATGGAGCAGTTCCTGGCCCGGGACCTGCCCCTCGATTCCTTTCTGGAGTCCTTCTGCCAGAGCCGCACACGCTCCCACATCTGCCGGACACAGCTGGAGAAACTGCAGGAGCTGCTGCAGAAGGACCAGGTGGGCAGGGACCCTGCAGGCACCATGGGGCACCCAGGTGCCCTAGCTAGCGTGGCACCAGCCTGCCTTGTCCCATTGCAGAGTGGAGTAGCCCCCAAAGCCTTCAATCTCTCCTATGGCTTTGTGCCCGCCTTTCTTATGCCCTCGGAAGCTGTTGTGCCCTTTGCCATGCCAGCTGCACCTCCCAGACACCATCTCCCAGCCCTGGGACACCAGCCAGCACCTCCCTGCTCTGAAATCCCCAGTCCGGGCTCGCCCCTGTGCCTCGTCGGACACATCCCCCTGCTCAGCCCCCAGCCCTTGCGCAGGCAGCAGCGGCTGCGACACCAGAAGCAGGAGTCTCCGCACCAGTAGCAGGGCAGGGATGGGGGATGTCCCTGCTCCTGGCCTGTGCCTCCGCAGGGGCTGCACAGAAAGACCCTGGCTGGGGAGCATGTGGGGGTGGGTGCGTGGTGTAGGCACAGCTCGAGGGACTGCAGTGTCTTCTGGGCAGGCACAGGGGTGGGTGCTCACAGGGGGATGGAGGTGCTTGTTCAGGGGCGGGATGTGATGGGTGCTGTGGGCACTTGGGGAGCTGCTGGGGGGAGGTCTCTGCATCTACAGCAAGAGGATCAGTGACAGGAGGTGGGGGTGGGTGGTTGGTAGGGATGTCAGTGGGCTCAGATGGGAGATAGCAGGGAAGAGGACCCAGGAGTACTGGGTACCACATGCTTTCTAAATAAAGGCTCTTTTCCTTGCTCTGTGTTACCCCTTGGCTCTGGCTGTGAACAGAGGGATGCAACAGGCAGGGAGGAGGTGGTTGTGGGGGGGACACTTGCCACGCTTGGAGGTGGCTGGCAGTCCAGGAGGGCCCTCCAGGCGGGGGAGCCCCCAGGTGTTGCACCTGCACTTGGCCCATCAACAGCCTGGGGAAGGATAGAGTCCCTGCAAGGGGGGCAGAGAGCCCAGGCAGGTGCCAGGGACCATCTCCCAGCAGTTTGGCCCCGTACATGATGAAGACTTCTGGTAACCATGATGCCTTGTGCCAGCAGCCAAGCCCTCACCCCCATGAAGGGTTATACCCCACAGCCAGCAAGGCTTGCTCGTAGCTCCGCAGCAGCTGGTCTCATCAGCCAGTGTGCAGCCCTGCAGAGCTTCTAGTACCCACTCCCCATCCACCCTCCTGCACTCACCCTGACTTCAGCCACCACTGGAAAAGGCAGCAGGAGGCCTGAGCTCACCCTGTTTTATTCCAGGCTTTTCTGTTGCTTTACTTAATTTCACACAATGGATAGTGAGACGAGGCTGGGGAGGGGAGCCCTGGTTCCTCCAGCTGTAGCCTCCTGGGCACACTGGGGTACATGTTCCATGCTCTGGGGTGTCTCTTGTGCTTTTTCCAGCTTTTTATTTGGTTTCGGGCTCTTCTTGTGCTTTCAGTCCCTGTCTGGTTGTAGCATTTTTTTCTTCTTTCCCAGTTGCCTGCCCACCCTGCAGCTCGGCACTGTTGTGTAGACTGCTTAGAAATCATCCAAAGCAGGGCCCTGGCTCTGTCTACAAAGCGTCCTAAATAAGGACCATTGGCTTGCAGTGTCTGATCACCTTCTCCACCACTGAGGGTACCCACACTTATGCCAAACTCCAGGCCTCACTTGTGGGACTGGGGCCACTCATCCAGTATAACCAGCTAAAACAGGTTTAAGACTACGATAAATTGGGGACCTGCCACTAAAGCCACAGTGGCATTTGGGCCCAGCCACTGTGGCTTTAGTGGCAGGCTAGGAGATGGTAGTCACTGGAATATTTGGGGTTTCTCAGAGCACCTCCTGCTTTCCTGGGTCCCACCAGGCTCAGTTCGGGCTCAGCCTGTCAATGAATCCAGCCAGGCACAATCAGTGGGTCTCCGCAGCCCATGCCTGCCTTGCACAGCTCCCCAGGGCTGAACAGTGCCAGGCAATGCTGCATGGGTCTGTCACCAGCTCCAGGACCAACTTCCCTGGCCCCAAACAGGCACTGAGTCACATTATGGCCTCTCTCCAGCCTGAAGAGAGTGAATGTGTCCTACCAGACCTGACAGCACTAAAAGTAATGGTCCAAAGAACACAGTGAGCTGGGCTGC
>NW_010126943.1:5333-5975 GCF_000699245.1 Pterocles gutturalis | reverse complement strand
TTGGCCAAGGTCTTTAAACCACTGGGATGCTGCCAAGCAAGATGAGCCCCTGCCCTGGGCAGGTTCCTCCAACCCCTGAGCTGGTTCTGTCCAGTCTGGAGCCCCAGGTGGGTGGCTGGAAGCCCCAGTTGCAGTGGCCCCGGTGGGGAGTGTCTGATGAGTGTTTTTTTTCTCTGGGGAACACGGCAGCAGTGGGTGCCTGCCTCGTCGCTCCCAGAGCGCGTGGGTAGCACCTCACCATGCTGGCAGCTCCAGCCCCTTCCTCAGTCAGGCCTGGGCTGAGGACAAAGTCCTGCACAGGGCACAGGATGGGGACACTGGTAACAGGCAGGAGCTGGCAGCAGCACAGGGTAATTCCTCTGTGCCCCTCCTCGGCTGCACAGTGTCTCTCCCTGCCTGCACCAAGTGCTGCCTGCCCCGCAGGGCCCCGTCAGGGGGGATTTGTGCTTTCATTCACCCCAGGGAGGAGGAAGTGTTTCCACCAGGTGTGCACCTGGATTGATTTATATACTGGGCCAGGCAGCACCCTGTGGCCAGCTCAGCCCCTCTGCCAGCTGCTGTGCAGCCAAACCCTGGAGGGGCAGGCAAGGAGCTGGCCCTCTGTGGCCTCCCCAGGCCTGGCTTTTTGGACGCCCGGGCGGG
>NW_010126943.1:0-5288 GCF_000699245.1 Pterocles gutturalis | reverse complement strand
CCCCCCAGCCACAGGCAGCCTCCTAGAGACCCTCTGAGCTGCAACTACAGGTCCGTGGGGAATGCAAAGCCCAGGGCTAGGGCCAGCCAGCAAGGGGTGGTGCCAGGGTGCCCCAGCTGGGCCCTGTGCCGCAGGCACTGCCAGGCAGCAGGGCCGGTAACAGAGGAAACTCTGTTAACAGTTAACTCTATTAACAGAGGAGTCGCTGCAGGGGATGCTCTTGAAGGGAGGGGGAGCTGCCCCCCATCAACACCTGCTGCAAACTGCAGGCCAGCAACAGCAGGACTGAGGTGCAGAGCTCTGCCCACGGATCCCAGGAGAGGTGAGGGCTGGGGCTGTCCCCGGCACTGTCCCCTTGCCTCATCCCTGCCAGGCAAGCCCCTCTTGGGGGGAAGGGATGGCCACCTCTCCAGTTCTGTTCAGCCAGCCTTCAGCTCCTGGCATCTCCAGCTCTCCAGCTGGCATCTCCAGAGACCTTCCAGGAGCCAGGTTGAACCCCTTCCTTCCCAAAGAGCAGACTAGCTTCTCCAGATGGAGGGAAGAGGCCCTAATGATGCACTGAGACCCCACGTGCACAGGCTGCACCACCCAGCAGCCAAGCGGAGCAGCTCAGCACTCCAAGCCTGCAGTTATGCGGACATAAGCCCACAAGAACGGGCTGGGATATGACTGGGGGATGGGGTCTGTACTGAGCTTGCAAGGCCTCAGGACTGGGGCTGTCAGCCTTCATCTGGGCTTGTCTCAACTTGCCTGGAGCTTTTGCTTGATTGACTTAGTTTGTAACAGCATCTAATTACCAAGTGGTCATTAACTACTTAGTTTTAGTTTTGCTTCCCTTTTACAGTGGCATGGTGTGATGTCTGTTGTTAGTAACTCAAGGGTTGGACTGAAGTTATACAGAAGTTATAACAAGAAGTTATACAGAATAAACCCTGGGGTGAATGTGCAGAGTAAAGCAGTACAAGCCTGGAGGGGTGGGCACAGGATGATAGCTGAGGCCCCACCAGGAACTCACCCTTGGGTACCTCTTTTCAGTGACACAAATGTAAGAGCTGGAAAAAATCAGTGTTACGGGTAAGAGAGCAAAGAACCAGCATCCAGCATGCATCACTGAGTATAAGGGCAGACATAATATGGAGCTGCAGAGCAATGAAGAGAGGGGCAGGATGTGCTAGAACATGTGTAGAAGTGACCGCAGTGGACCTGAGAGTGAGGAGGAAGAAATCCCCACTGTGAACATCACACTCCTCCCAGCAAAGACCTCAGGATACCAACCAGTCATGGTGACCTCCTCCCCAGCTGAAACTGCCATCCTCATCAATCTGAGGGCACAGGCCAGGAAGGGTCTGTGTAACAGTTGTGACTGCAGTGTATTACTGAGATTTGTTTTGTAGTTACTGGATACATCCTCAAAAGGAGGAAAAGCCTGCAGAAGACCTGGGAGTGGAAGTGGTTCCCTGCTGTGACCCCTACCCACCTGCCTTGCCCCCAGCTGTGGGAAGATGGGCTCTGTCTCTCACAGAAATGACCCTCTGTGGCTCAGTACCCCCAAGGATCCATCCTTGTCATCCCTGTGGCGTGAAGACAGCCAAGGCCACAAGCAGCTGCAGAGCTTCACCCTCTGCTGCACGGCTCAGATCCAGCTGCCAGAGGAAGGTGCTGGGGCAGTGCTGGAGCAGTACACAAGCCTATACCCCCTCGCAGCAAGCACGAGGGAAAGCAAACCCCTCATGGCTCTCAGTGATCTGTCTGGCTCTTCTTCTTCTCTGAGGACAGCTCTGTAAACTCTCCCCAACTGCTCAGCATCCCACTGATGGGAGCACCTAATAGTCACCTCTCAACAGCAGTACTGTTCAGCCACTGCCACAGGAGAGGTAGAATATGGGGTTTAAATACGGAGCAGATCCCATGTGCAGCAAGCCTCACACATCCTATCAGCTCCACTTGTGCCCTGTTTCCTCTCCTTTTTCACTTTGACGTTCTGATCCTGGCGGAGTTGTACAGCTCACACACAAGCTCTGCTGGCACGGTTAGGCACTGCTGTATTTCCCCTAGCAGCTGGGCCACTGGCACCCCACAAGGACTGCACTCACCTGCCTAAAGGAAAGCTGCCAGAAATCCAGTTGCTCCTGGGACCTCTCCATCAGGGAAACAACCAGGGAAAGACAAGACAACAGTATAGACACAAGAAGGCAAAGGGGTAGAAACCTGGTGTGCTGGGAGCTGGCAGTCAGTCTGTACGTTTGGACGAGCACCAGCTAGTTTTATAGAATCATAGAATGGCCTGGGTTGAAAAGGACCGTAGTGATCATCTAGTTTCAACCCCCCCGCCATATGCAGGGCCGCCACCCATTAGACCAGGCTGCTCAGAGCCACATCCAGCCTGAGTTTGTGCCCAAAATGCACAGTGGAGTATTCAGGCCTGACCAGAGCAAAGGTGACACTGGGGAGAAGTCTATATTGTACCACCCCAAAAGTGACAGACTGGATGCCCCAAAGCATTCCTCCATACCCTGCATGCCCTGCTTCCCCTCCTCTGACCAGACTCAGCAGCAAAACTAAATGCTGCCTGCAGCATGTGAGCAGAGAGCACAGTGAGCACAGAGGGCATGTCACAAGTGCACAGCAACCCCCGTGCGTCAGAGGCAGCATAGAAAGGTCTCCAGCAGGCAGAAGTGAAGTCCATCATGGCCCAGGGAGGCCATCCTAACCACTCCCTGCTGACTGCAAGCACCATCCCCACCCTTCCCAGCACAGCCTCGGGAAAACAGGACCCATCTCCCCGCCCTCTTCCTCAGCCTACTACAGTCACTATCTGAAACACCAGCCTGTCTCCTGCCCTCCACTTTCCAGTAAGTACAAGGAATATTTACCACGTATGTCCACCAAAAGAAAGATGTCATTTCACCACCAGTTTATTGCTGGATATCTCTAATGTTCAAGATACATCATGGAGACCTGAGGAAGAAGAGGAAGAACCAGTAATATAAACTGACAAACCACTCCCTGAAAGGCACATGGATTAGCTCACTTTTGGTGTCTGGGTATTTCACCCCCCAGTTCAGACACAACCACGAGACACAGACCAGAACAGTCAGCCCACCCAGCTAACTGGAACTGCTCTTGTTTGTCCCAGTGTCAGGGGACAGAGCAGTACAGGCAGCACATCAGCTAGCCTGTTCTTCCTGCTCCATGCTGCACTGCACCAGAACCTCTCTCTGCCAGGAAGCTGGCTCAGGGCTGGGTACAAAGCCTGCCTGGGGGAACAGCCCACAGCCCCAGGCTTCAGCATTACACAGATTTTAAAAAGATCCGGAGGACACCTCGTGTTTGTCAGGCCTGCCTTAAAAACCTGCAAGCCACGACACCAGGAACTAGAGAGGTGCTCCCTAGTACCCACTGCTTCCCATGGACATCCCTAGCTTTTCCAGCCTGGAAGAGAACATTTCCTGCCACAGAAGCCACCTCTGGTCTTTCAGATGACTTGTTTTATATCATGAAAATGCACAACCATGTGCCACAGAGCCACAACTACTTAAACTTTCACCCTGTAACCAATGTCCTTGAATGCCAAGGTCCTGCTCTTCACGTGCTGACATTTCAGCACCATAATCCCACACAGAGGGATGGACTGGCAACCAGAGAAGATTCTGGAAAGCGCTCTCTGTCCAGGGGCTGAATTTGCTCCAAACATGCAGCAGCCTCCGGAGTCTGCAGCTGCAAATGGTGCAATGCCTTTCAGAAAAGCAGAAAGCTATCCTGTACAGCGTATACCCTGTACACTCCCTGCCACACTACTGCCTCAGGCTCAGTTCAGTATCTCCGAACTCCGCAGCTGGAAAACATGGGGTGTTTGCTTTTAACATTTTTGTGTTGGAAGAAAATGTAACCCAGAGTCACTGCAGTGAGAGGTGAGTGCTTGGCTCCCGTGCAGACTGCTGCCAGCTAGGCCCAGCAAATCCAGTGC
Source organism: Pterocles gutturalis (assembly GCF_000699245.1). Taxonomy (NCBI): domain Eukaryota; kingdom Metazoa; phylum Chordata; class Aves; order Pterocliformes; family Pteroclidae; genus Pterocles; species Pterocles gutturalis. The sequence continues at coordinate 1,321 of NW_010126943.1, read as the reverse complement.
AAGGTAATGCAGATGAAGTCTTTGGCACAGGCACACTCACGAGTTCAGTCCCATGAGGCTTCACTCACTCCATGTAGTACCAGCATAGCACAGGTGAAACCTTCATCCAAGGAAAGACAGCAGCTCTGAGAGACACAATCTTTAGTTCTTAAAACACTCCAGTACTTAAATAGGCAAATACTCTTACGTGCAAATGATGCTTAGCTACCTGTAAAACACAAGTAATGCCACTCAGTGCTCAGAAATGTACCACTCCCAGTCACGAAGGCCTGTGCAGGATGGTCTTGTGCAAAGTTCCTGGCAAGCCCTAGACAGGACAGGCCATTGCAAACACAGAAGTGTTTTGGGCAGCACCTCCAGGCAATGTCGCATGCCGACCAGGACATGTGCCCCACAGGCCCAGGTTTCGTTCTTCCAGGCTGCTGAAGCCAAGGCTTCCATACTGGCCACACAGTGAGGCAAGCCCTGAACAAGGACAGACAAGGGCAATAATGCAGTTCAGAGACCAACACTCCTAAAATTTCCCGAAGATGTAGTAACAACATGTGTGACAGCACAGAGGGGGTAGGTCTGGGATTAACAGAAAACCACAGAGAGCCATTAACTCAGCATCGGTGTGAGCACCCCCCATGAACATACACAGCACAACACTGACAGCCATTTAATCTCTGCTGCAGATTAGAACAGGCACGTAGTCCCCACCAAGGTCAAAGAGCAGTGCCAATGGAAGGGACACATCACAGTCCACAAAGCAGAGTCCAAGTACCACATTTACCTGTCAGGCACTGTCTGCAGGTCTTACTGGCAGAGGGGGTACATCACAGCCTGTTGAGCCCCTACACCACGCCTGCACAGTCATGCTGGTGGCAGAGGCACATCGGAACCTGCGGAGCAGAGCCAACACGTGGTATCCAGTGGTCACACGCTGTCTGCAGGTCACAGTTGCAGAGGTCACGTTGCAGCCACGTACTGTGCCTGCCAGGTGCACTCCACGTCTGAAGGTCACGCTGGCAGAGGGGTCAGGTCACAGACCACAGAGCACGGCCCGCACATGGAGCCTGCTGGCCATGTACGGTGTCAGAAGGTCACAGCACAGCCTGAGGAGCTGATCCTGCCCATGGTGCCTGTCACCTGTGCGCGTGCAGAGGACATTCCCCAGCCGGCCACCATGCCCACAGGTGACACTCCAGGAAGGCAGCCCGGGAGCTGGGCGGGTGCACCGGCAGCTGTCCAGCCCGGCTCCGGCCCCGCTGTCACTTGAGGCCGTAGAGAATAGCGAAGCCCAGGAAGAAGAAGAGCCCCACGGACAGGTCGGAGAGGA
>NW_010126942.1:223-1049 GCF_000699245.1 Pterocles gutturalis | reverse complement strand
TGAGAATTTCATCATTTTTCCTTCACTCGGGCGCCATTCCCGGCTTGCTGCTGGGGAAGGGCTGCTGTTGTGTGCTTGTATTTATTTTTTCGGGACAGCAGGAGCTTGGTTTCTCTGCATTCGGGGTGACCGCGATGTGTGTGTGTGGATCCTCTGGTGGCTCGTAGGGTTGTGCTCGCTCTGCATCCCACCCATCCCTGGGTTCTTGCTGCCGTCCCGTTCCCCTCGCCGGGGGCTGGCGCGGTCCCAAGGCTCGCAGGGCTGGCCCCGCTGGCCTCCAGTGTTAGCGGGATGTATGGGCGTGGGGACGGCGGGATGCATGTTTTTTCCTGAGGAAACGGAGCTAAAATTATTCTCGTGGGGAAGCGGAGGGGGGGGTGTGGGTTTTCCTCTGGTGCTGATGGGATGGAGGGGGGGGACGGGAGCAAGGGGTCCCAGGATGCCATGGGTTCCAGGATGCTCCTGGGGATGGTCCAGGTTTGTCACCTCCCTGGGTGGCAGCTCCAAGGGACATCCCTGCACCAACACAGCTGGGAGAAGGGTGGCCTGGCTGCATCCTGGAGGATGCTGAGCATCTTCCCAGCACGTTGCACTGGGGATGGTCCAGGGTTGTCACCTCCCTGGGTGACAGCTCCAAGGGACATCCCTGCACCAACACAGCTGGGAGAAGGGTGGCCTGGCTGCATCCTGGAGGATGCTGAGCATCTTCCCAGCACGTTGTACTGGGGTTTGTCCCCTGCTCCTGCTCTTCCCCAGGAGGTGGCTTCATGGTGACGGAGGGCTTTTTTGGGGTGCTTACATGCATGGAGGCAGCTGCCGTGTCCCC
>NW_010126942.1:0-206 GCF_000699245.1 Pterocles gutturalis | reverse complement strand
TCCCCCACGGGGGTCCTGCCCCTCGGTGACATCCATCCATCCTGCTCTCCCTTTGGCAGCTCAACACCTTCCAGGCGGTCCTAGCCTACGATGACAAGGACACCTACGCCATCTTCCTCTACCCCCATGGTGGCCTCCAGTTCTTGGGGACGCGGCCCAAGGAATCCTACAACGTCCAACTGGAGCTGCCGGCCAGGGTGGGCTTC
>NW_010126941.1:0-3135 GCF_000699245.1 Pterocles gutturalis | reverse complement strand
ATATATAATTTTTTTTACTTCTGTCTCTTATTCAGTGCTCTTAGAGCAAGCAGCATTCTGCAGCCTAAGTGCTGACCAGCCAGCCTGCCAAAAAATGCCATCCCTGCTCCCCAGAGCATGCCAGGGTGCTCTGATTTATTCCCCAGAGGTGGGTGCAAGACCTCGTGCAAGTGCTCCCAGCTCGTGCCAAGCACCCAGACGGGGGGAGATGGTTTCACATCCCCCCCTCCAGCCCATCAGCTGCGCAGGGCCCTGCCTCCCATCCCGCTTGCACCGAGACCAGGACGTCCCCTGGCTCCTTGCCTGGTGTCTGCAAGTAGCTGGCTGGTTCCTACCTTCAGGTTTGCTCTTTTTTGACCCCGAGGTCCCTTCCAACCCAAATTATTCTGTGATCGTGCCCTTGGCCGAGCCCACAGCCCGTTCTCCTGGCCTCGGTCCAGCCACTGTTTGCAGTCCCTGGTGCTCCGGTGCAAATGATGGCAGCGTCCTGGCTCCTCTTCCACTACCCAAAACCCAAACACCTCACCTTATCTGCCAGCAGCAGAGCATCAGTCTTTCCAGTGTGTCACTGAGCTGAAGAAAATCCTCTTGAGTTTGCCCGAGCCCCAGGCGGGAGGGCAGGGATGCACACAGCAGCAGAGCCCACATCTGCTTTTCTGACCTTTCTGAATCCCGCTCAGTCAACGCCATAGCCAAGAGAAGCTTGTGTCGAGGTCTGTAAAATGAACCCCAGGTATTTAACACCAAGGTAGGCTCTACTGAAACAAGCCTTGCTACTTTCAACCCATTCAGAACTATTTTCTGCTGTTGTCCAAGCAACAAAGGAAGCGGAGGGGGTGTTGTCCCATTTTTTTGCAAGCTGGCTGGGACCCGATACATGACATTCTCCATTCTTGTGATCAGAGGACTTGCATTATGCTAAAAAAATAAAAAAAAAAAAGGAAAAAAAAGTTTAAAAAAAAGAAAAAAAAAAAGAAAAAAGGAAAAAATGAAAAAAATCCCTCTTTTGTACAGAGATATATTTTTATGAGTCAAAAGTTTGTACAGTTAAACACAATGTAAATGTTTTTTTCATTATTGTAGTAAACAGTAGTGGAAGATCAGCTTTTTTTTGTAAATGTAATAAAATGTATAAATATGGTTTACATAAAAGTGTAAATATGTAATCTATACATACACTTGGCTTGTCTGCAGTATATACAATTTAATTTATCTGTCTCTGTATATGAGGCTTTTCATTGTGTTCAGGCATACTTTACTGAATTTGAAAGCTATTTTAAATTTTTGAATTAAAATAAAATATAAATTTTTGCATTGCTTTTCTTACATTTTTCTGGTGCCTTTTTCATCAGCTGCCAAAGGTTTCTTCCAGGACACTCTGGATGCTGACCTGCACGCACACGCGCGTGCACGAGGACAGTGGGGACAAGCCCGTGTCCCCGGGCTGGGACATCCTGACCCTGCGTCATCCCGACCACGCAGCAGCAGGAGCTGGTGGAGGACTCGGGCAGGACCAAGCCTGGAGGTGCGTGGCAAAGCAAACGTCCCAGCGGGAGAGGGCACCGAAGCCCTCCCGCCTCTCAGGGCTCCCAAACCCTCTGGAATACAGTCCCCTGAGAAATAAATAACATCTGACCCCTTCCAGCAGGTACGGATTTAGCCAGCACAAGACGGATTTTCAGAGCTAAATAACAGCAATTTATATCAATGCTTTGTAAATGAGTGATTAACTCTTCGGGGTGTCCCATACACACAGTCCCCCTGCGGTGCCGGCTCCCTTCGCTTTTTGGCAGAAGAAAAATATTACAGCGATTGTTTCAGTTAGAAAAGGCAGCCCCCTCCCCGGCTGGTTCTGCCCCCAGCCACGCTCCGCACAAGGAGGTTGTGGCGGAATTTATTTATTTCTATTATTGATAGATGCTCCTGGCTCGGGGGGGTCCATGGATGTGCCGTTGCACACCTGCATCCCCATCAGCATCCCGCTGCGTGAGCACCAGGGCAAAGGGCTGGGCAGGGCGAGCTCTTCCTCCTCCTCCTCCTCCCCCCCCGGCCGGCAGCCCCTACCCCAAGCCCCCTTCTCCTGCTGGGGACCCCAATTACAGCTGTGCCGCGGCTGCACTGATTTCACTCCACGACAGAGCACCTGGGAACACATTTGTCACCGGAGAAAGGGAGATACCCAGTGAGGTGAGTAATGAAATGCTGGAATAATTAACTGCAGAGGTAAATCAGCCACAACGAGGAGCGCACGCCGGAGGGTTGGGGCTGGGCTCCGTGTGCCAGATGTCGGGGCTGAAGCTGCCTGGAAACGGGGGTTTGGTGGGTCCAAGGCTGTGGGTCCAAGGCTGTGCTCTGCCTCTTGCCCCGTGTGCTTTTCCCTCCTCTCTGCCTCCATCCCAGTTACCATCCACGAGCCCAGACGGACCCAATCTGGAGCTGTGTGTCCCATCGCTGCTGACTTGTGGTTTCCCAACACGTGTAGGCTGGGGGTCGCACCAACATTTAGAAAATATTCCACCACATTTGGAAAACTATTCCATTTGGAAAATATTCCATTTGGAAAATATTCCGTAAATCCATCGTGGTTCTTCCTAATAGTCAAAGCAAGTTAATGTCCATTTTCTTCCTAATTCAAATGGCTGTTCCTGAAAATGCGCGTCAGGGCCGTGATCATAAATTATTACGTGCAGAGAAACAGTGATGGGGTTTGATGCCTGACCCGCTGCCGAGCGTTTAACCTGGCACATTGTGTTTCCTGGTTGAGATGGAAGTTTTTTTCCCCTCCGGGACTGAACCACCCGCAGCACTCGGGTGGCTTCACCTTGCGACCAGCCGTCACCGGGGGCACGGCGCTGCCTTGGGGCTCGGCGTGACTCCGTTCTTATCACGCTGATGGATGCCGTGGGCGAAGCGCTGGTGCTCCTGCTGATGGTCTGGTTCCTGAGCTGGTGCTCTCTGCCCTCGGTGGCTTTAGCATCCAGATGCCTTTGAAGCTGTAGCTGGAGCATTGGAGAACAGTTAAAGCCCCTTGGAGGAGTTACAGGAGTTATTTGGGAGGCTGGGAAACTTGCCCAAGGGATGCAGAGCGCTCGTAGCAAAGTCAGAAGCAGTTCCTAAGATCTTGGTTGCGGTGGG
>NW_010126940.1:0-20212 GCF_000699245.1 Pterocles gutturalis | reverse complement strand
ATATTCTATTGTATTCTATTCTATTCTATATTCCGTTCAGGAGGTTATACGTCTGGCCACTTCACTGCAGCATATGAAGCAACAGTATCTGAAAAGAGCAACTGGTCTGATTTGTGTGTCTTTCTCATATTTTGTCTTGTGATAAGATTAGTTTGATGCACAATTTTTCTCACCAACTTAAGATCACTTACAAAGTTCAGCTCTTTCATTATAAAATTCAATAACCGCACATTATTTTATTTTCACAGCTGTGCTGGAAGTGTCTGAAGTAGGGAAGTCACAGACTGGGTGAAAAAGAAATAAGATATTTACTGCCAAACTGTCCGTGGAATATAACCATAAAAACTAAGGAAGGGAGAAAAAAGGAAGAAGAATGAGGCCAGACAATGGCAAAGTTTTTATTTAACCTGCTTGACGTTAAGAGTTCTCCTAGCCGTACCTCAGGGCAAGACCCAGGCACACAGCAGCCTCTTCTCTGCCAAGCTTCAATTTGCAGAAGAAAGATACTCAGATATCTGGACCAGAAGAGAACTGTAATATGTTCCAGGTAAGTCATCAATGCAAACAATTCAAGAACTGGAACTTTTGGTAGCTATGTAGTATAATGTGACACCCAGTCTAAATACACCCAACATCTCCTGACACTCTACCATTAACAAGCTCCATGGAAATATCTACTTTTTGTTCTGTAGCCACTAATCAGAACAACATTAACCCCAAAGAATTGCACTGTCTCTACCCTAATAGTTACCTTCATCACAGACTATTGTTATCTTGCGTTCACAAATTCACAATTTAATTAATTGTACTAAAATTAATAGTTTCCTATGTGACACAATATCAAACGCTCTTTGGATATATGCATTGTCTAGAATGCATATCAAAAGGTTCCTGTTGGCATGGCATGATTAGCTTTGATAAACTCATTGTGTGTTATGTCATTTTCTGTTTATTGTGAAATCTTTGATTACTCTTTCCTCCAGGTGTTCCATATTACAGAGGTTAAACAATTGTTCCCCAGCCACCCAAGATCTCATTTTTCTTCTTTTAAATACAAATTCTGCATTGCATACCTTCTAGCTATAAAAGACAATCTTCAACTTGACAATTTTAAAAATTATTTCTTGATACATTTAATGAGTAAGTTTTCTTAAAGATCTGACATGATGCCTGCCAGCCCTCCCAAATTCAGCATATAACTTCACAACACACAAATGCAGGCGCTGCCCAAAGACATCCTACTTCTCAGTGGAGAGACAGGGGTTTGCAGACACCAATTTAGATCTTAGGGAGTTTGAATTGCTGTTTATAGAGGCTTTTTGCCACTGATTTTAAAGGAGCGTGGGAAAACCAGGCTTCTGATTGCTTTGCTTAAGTGCTTAACACTGAGGAAACTCTGACAGGCCTCTGCCTGCCCCCAGGTCCCCCCACCCTGCCCACGGCCCTATCCCAGGGTCTCATTCCAGCCCCTGGGGCCATCAGTGGCTGTGGCCACTGCCCCCAGCCCTGCCACAGCCCTGTCCTGCTGTGATGTGGTGTGGGCCCACACCACTGGCTGATTTCGCGACCTGGCTTCCACCCATCCCTGTCCTCACGGCCCTGCCCAGCCATCCCAGACTGGGTCTGACCCTGGTTCCCTTCATTGGCCTTGATCCTGACCCCCAACTGCAAGCCAAAGTCCCAGCCCAGCCTTGGCCTGTTGCCACCCCCAAGGAGGGGGCCAAACCCTGGGGCTGGGGCCACGGCAGCTGGCCCTTGGCCTGCCCTGTCCTGGCTGGAAGAAACAGGCCCCAGCTGCAAGGCCCTGCCCCACTGCCCCAGGGAGCCCCTGACACCCCCCTCCCTGGCCCAGGGAACCACCAGCCCTGGCCCATGCACTGCCCTACATCCAAACACTGGATTTGGGCATTACTTCCACGGTATATGTGGCACTTTTTGTTTCTATCTGTCTCCTCATTCCAGCAGTTACTCTGTTGAATGTCGAGGTTGGGTGCCCCATTAGATTGTCTTTTATCTCTACTCCTCACTGAACAGGAGTCTGACTTCCAAGTTTTAGACACTACTAGAAGAGACTTTTGCTCACTTATTTTCCTTTGTAAAGGCAAACCCATCTCGACTTTTTGAAATTGTCCCTTTACACTTGCACTTTTTGACCTTTAAAGTATAGCTTCCTTTAATGATCAGTCCTTTTCCCATTCCAGATAGGCTCCCTGTTTACTTCTAATATCCTTTTTATGAGACGGTTGTTTATCCAGTTAGTCCTTTAAAAAGCTTTCTTAAAAGTTTTTTTCTTTCTGGATGAGATGCGAGGCCCAGATAATTCTTGTACGTTTGACTTAGACAAATTCCAGTCTTGTTCCCTATTGAAGTTTTTGAGCTATTTAGTCCAGTTCACTTCATTAATTAATTTTCTTAATTGTCAAAGTTTGTACTTTGGAAACAAAAAACAAAACAAATCCTTAGCTCCTGACCCATTCCGCTGAAGTCATTTAGAGGGGAATGAGCCCAGGACGGTAATACTTCCCCCTGTTTGCACAATGTATTTGCAAAGTGATTTATTCTAGTCCAGTCAAAATGCAAGCCCTTCTGTTGATATTGAGTTTAATTGGGCACAGTAATGACTAAAGGCTTTTAAAGGTCACTGCATCCAGATGTTCAGCTATTAGTCACCATCACCCAACAAACTTTCTACAGTAAATAAAGATAAAATAAAGAAACACTGCAACCTTCAACAAATTTAGTGTGTGGGACTAGTAGGATTATATACTTCTGCTTTCTGGTCAGCTATGTTCAGTTCCTCCAGAACACAAAATCTTACTGAAAATAAATTTTACCCTGTAAGGAAAAGCCATCCTTTGCTTTATTCAGGCACGTAGGCTTTACTTTCATAAGTAAGACAATTACAGTTTGTACCTTACAGACCTAGTAACAACCCTGATATTTTACGCATTGAATAATCAGGGTCTTTCTTTTTGAACACTACAAAGTGTGTAACCTCTTGCCTCTGAAAGTTTAAGCAACTCACAAAAGCTTCTTCAGTGCATTTTAGGAAACAACACTGAAATTTTTTTTTCATGTTTCAAAAATTCGTCCTACTGGAATCATGGTTCATGTTCATTACACTTGGCTTATTAATAGACAATTTCTCGATCTTTTAAAGTATGTTTTTGCAGAAATTGAATAACTGATTTCTAGAAATGTTTTCATAAACTGACTTCCTCTGATAATGTTTCATGGTATAACAGAATATTTTCATATGTTAATCTAAAATAATTTTTCAAACTTTTATCTGCTCTCTTCCTAAAGATGCACAAAGGCCTTTTAAATTTCTGTAGGAGCTCTGTGTTTCAGCTTCTGATATTACTCAGAGTTTGAATAAATATAAAGACATTTTCACTGCTTAGAAACTAGTGCAGGATTTAGTTTTAGTATCTGAGAAATCAAAAAATATCATTGAAGCTGTTTTAATTTTAGGAGATTTTAAAAGAAAATATTTAAAATGTCAGTGCTCAACCTTTTCTTGTAGACATAAATTGGTGAAATTTATTCATTCAGAGTGAACAGAAACACAACTAGAAATTGAAGCTACTACTTAAGAACTATTCATCATTGAATTCTTGGTAAATGCTTTTCATAGGTAATTAGAATTCACATAATTAAATGTTATGAGAAGACAACATTTCTTAGATACTTTTGTTTATCATGTTAAAACTTACAGAATTGCTATGAGAAATCTCTGATTTTAATCTGATATGTACCATGGAACATTTCTACACTGAAGAAGTAAAGCAATGCTATGGAATCTTCTTTCAAATCCATCGTTACCATGTTCCATCCAAAAGGCTGCACTCCTTATTTATCAGCACTCTGCTTCCCCAGTGAGATAAACAGCATTCTTTAAAAGATATATTGCCAGACTTTACAGTAGAATTCATTTGCTGGAGTGATAAATCTAGAGCTAAACCAGAATACAGTCTCATTTAATCTGAGAACATTGTCACAATTTATGTAATGGGCTGCTCTAAAGGTTAACAAGAAAACATCCTATCTCTTTTTTCAAATGTCAGCCAAATATTTTATAGATTTCTCTCCATCCCCTCTTGTAGCCCCTTTAGTTAAATTAGCACAGCTGTCTGAGAGATCAGATTTAAGGCCTTTCAATGTTCCCTTGATCTGAGAACAGACGCCTCAGGAGTATTGCCAGGCAAAAGGTAAAGTGGACTAGTGCAGCATGTTTTCTAAACACATTATGTACACAGAATTGATAGGTGGGTAGGTAAGGATACACTCTGTCTATTAAGATAATTTTAAAATCCTGAAAACAAGCTTATAGTGTGCAAAAGCAGATCCAGCTGAAATACACTGGGCTAGGGCTGTCCTTTACTTATAGAAACATCTGGTAGAATTTTGGTTGGTTAAAAATCCAGTAAGAAAGTAGTTTAACAGGATTACTCAAATTTAGTATTGGTATTGAATGGCAACAAGTGTACTTTACAAAAGAGCAATTTGAGTCTCTGGAGAGCCCACAGGAAAACATGACCTCTAAACACACAGCAAAGAAAAACTCATTTCCATATTCTTGATATTTTACCTTTGCTACCTGTTGAAGGGAAATTTTCTAAAATTACATGTGCAGTCTAAAATGGAATCTAGTGTTGTGTTTTGGGCATGATGATCAGAGGTTGTCTATCTTCTGCACCTCCACAAATGAAACCCTTCAGTCTCAGACAACTTCACCAACCCGTCTGGAAAAAAAACAACTACTGAAATAAGGGAGAACAAATTTTATTTCTTTTTGCTTCTTTCCTATAAAGGGTAGCTATACTCTAAATAGGCTGCTCTGCTCACAGAACAAATCACCCGAGTAGGAATAAGGCCTCTGACTGTCCATCGGCTGGTGGTGATGCACCAAGTGAAATTAAAAAACTGTAATGTGAGCATTGCTGACAACACTTACTGCAGGGAAAAAAGGAAATCTGTCCTCAAATCTCTGACAATTATAGAGAAGATGAGTAGCATAATTTTCAAACAAAAGAGTGATCCTTATCCTACTCCTCCAAAGAACAGCTGTTGAACGGTATTATTTCTCAAGGCCGCCTTCTGTGCAAGAACCCTCCATATATGGACCAACAACAGTTTTGGTTCTGCTCTAGTCCCTTAAGGGAGTGGTCAGAGAGTCACCAGAAAAATCCTTTCTGTACCTAATCTTATTATGGAAAATAAATCAACAGAGATAGGCCATGCACATATGCAAAATAAAGAGCCATGTTTTGTATGTTAATAAACCTCATCATGGCCAACTGTTTTGCAAACACCTGAAGAAATGGACTAGTGGAAAGTCTGGAAAAGCTAGACCATATATTCAATCTTTGAACTAACAGCACCATAAAATTTTTGAATATGTCATAGTTGTAGAACAGAAGAATATTTAAATCTTACTTAGTATTTAATAGGATTCAAGCACATTTAATTAGCACATTGTCCATGTTCACCTGACCAGAATGACTCAAGGACCAGCAGACTGTCTATGAATTAAAAAATTATACATTGTTTGTGTTTCTGTTTTTAATTGCAATACTTTCCATGTCTGAATCATCAGTAAGGATGTCATCTTTAAGAATGACAACCAGTACAAGTATTTTATAAATTATTGTCATAGTGTGGTCAATTATAGGCACAGAAATATGTTTTATACAAACATAAGACATTTATGCACACGAGATGATCATACATAGCTGATTGCGAAAGGATCGATATCATATAGTTGGAGCAGAGACAAGTTGTATCTTACAGGCATACACTGAAGCACCTAAAAAGTACTACAGATAAAGTAGTTAAAAGTCTTATCCTATAGTGCTGCTGTTGGCATCTGACAAAATAAATGGAACCTACTTTACTAGAAATTGTCATCAGTTTCTCATTTGTGCTGTAAAATTAGCAACTCCAGCATTGTTGGGAATAGGGAGGAGAAAATACATTACAGTTTGAAGTTTTCTGAGCTTTAAAAATGTTTTTTCAAACACTTGGTGTTTTACTACATTAGCTTAAGCATTGTGAAACATCCCATCCACCCTTGTAATTAAGCTACTGTTTATTTGTTTTTATGGAGTTTAAATTAAAACCATGATTTTTCCTACCTAAAGGGAAGCCAGGGTTGAGCAAACATCAAGAAAATCATAAAAGAGAAACTTCTGTATGATGTTGCTTGTTTTTTCCTATAAAATATAAAGGGTGAAATCCTAGCCTATTGAAGTCATTGGGAGATTTGCAATTGACTTTGAAGGGCCGAGATTTCACCCTTAAGAAACAAGGCTCAATTTTCCAAAAGCAGTCTCTGGTTTGGAGTTGCTTGTGTGTGCCTGCTTGATCCTTTGACTGTGCTGAGCTTTAAAGCTCTAGAACTCAGAGTTGCTGATGCTCAGCACCTCTAATATAGGCTCTCACTTGTCTTAATTTGGATGCTTAAATCATCACTGCATCAGGAATTAAAAGCTGCTTTTGGAAATTTTTAGCCTACTTCTTTAAAAACGGTTTTTTAAAATGTACTGTGCATATCAAAAACTTTGTTATTGTTATTAAAATAAGATGTGTGGAATAAATTAAGAGCAGAAGTGAAAATTGGCAAAAGAAATTGTGAAAACAGCAGTTTTCCCCTGTTACCCTGGTTTTTGTAACCCTACTTCATTGGACATGTTGAAAAAGGGGAAAAGAGCCAGTGGGATACTTCCATCAGACTCTATTAAGAGATAAGAAGAGTCTGAAACTACAGAAAACAGAAGTGACACTTCTATAGCACTTGCAAAGGAAAGGTAGAGAGAATGGATTTGTTTAAAGGGCACATTTAAATTTAGATTGGCACTTTCATACTGTTTAAACAATTTCCTCATCATAAACTGTAGTTTTTTCTTCCTGAACTCACATGCTTACTGTGTTACTATCAATCATTAGCAAGGGAAACCTATAAGAAGAATTATATGCAGTAGGAAATAAAAAATCCTCAGACAGTGTGGGTTGAATTCTTGAAGGTGTTACACAAAAGGTACTAAATTATCTCTGCTTTGCTGTTTCCAGCAGGTATTATGAGTTTTTTCTCATGCTTCTTCCTTTGTTGCAACCACAGGGCATGGCAGAGGAGAAAAGGGGAGAAATTTCTAAGAAGGAACAAAAGAGAAAGAAAGTTCACAGTCCAGCTGACTTCTTACTGGGATTAGCTTAAATGAAGAAATGTAGCATATCTCCACATTGGTGGAAGCAGAAGTAGTCCAGGTCTGTTTAAACATGTTTTTCTTCCTCTTGATATATGGAATATTTGAGAAAACAAGAAGAAGCCAATGTAGCTCCTCATTATACTGCACTGTATCAAATACCTACAAAGAAATCTGAAACACCCATGAGGACATTGGACACCTTATCCAAAAATCCAACTCTGTCCTTTTTCCTACATCAAAAAGAAGGCAAAGGCCACACTAGAATCGGTGACCTACCAGGCCAGGATAGTCATAGGTCAGCAGATCTTGCATTCATGAGAAAACAAAGATTGATGCGGTTCGCATCACCTTTAACTCCTTCCCAATAACCTCCTACAGCTGAGGTGTAAGTGCAAGTCCAGAGCAAAGCTTAAACTCATATCCTCAGCACCTTACCAGACAGAATTGCTAACTCTGCCATCAGACCTTTACCCCAACACCTATTCTACATTCCAAATGCAAAGAAAGGGTGTTTCTGGCAAACAGAATGAGGTGATTTGATGGCATGGCAGAGACAGAACACTTCTAGGGGGCAAAATATACATGTTGGGGACAGACTGACTCTCTGGGTGACTCTTAATAATGTATTAGCTAAGTAGACCAGAAGTATTCTTCTGGAAAAAAAAAAAAAAAACAACAACAAAAAAACAAAAAACAAACAAAAAAAAAAACAAAAAACAAAACCAAAACCAAAACAAACTACCCACCCAAGCTTATGCCTCCTTTTTTTTTTTTTTATTTTTTTTATTCCTTAAACACACGGTAGCAAGTAATTAGTTTCAAAATTTGTCAGTTATGAAGTTTACTGTTCATCTTAACTTAATGGAACATCCTCTTAGATATAATGTCCCACCTCTTACACTGTAACTCTTCTGACCTCCAAAAGGCAAGATTTTATGTTCAGTACAAGTGAGGTCTTTATTTGAATGAAAATGCATATACATACAGTTTTGTTCCCTGTATTAAAATTTTTCCACATCTTGTGCCTTTTTTAAAAAAGGTCAGCCCAAGAAATAGCTGAGGTTTAAAAGTTTCAACATGACATGGAAATAGTTGACACTGTACTGCAATGTACAGTCTTCTTCCAGACAAAACCAGATACATGATTTGAAAATTGCCTGATGAGCACTCTTAGGACTGAGGTTCTCTTTTTTTTTTTTTTTTTTTTTTTTTTGTTAACTTGTTTAGGACTTTATTCTGTTTCCAGTTCATTTTACCCAATCTTAGATATACTTGTGCAGACTGAAATTAAACTGAGAGATAATAAACCAGTGTGCTTTCAGCAAACTTGGGAAGCAAAGGAACCAAATCATAATATTAAGTCCAAATTATTTCATCACTAAGACTTATAATCAGTCATGTATAGACTATTAACATGCTTACTATTAAAACTTTTTATTGGGTAATCTCCATTTTTACACAGTATAATAAGGAAAAACCAGTTTAAAATTTCCCTATCTTAAAAATCTTTCCTATCTGTTGTATACAACTGCAGTTTCTAAAAGTAAATTCTAACTTATTTCCCCCTGAAAATATATACACCTTTTTTTTAGAAAAGGTAGTATTATTTTAATTTTCCCCCTGAAAATATATACACCTTTTTTAAAAAAAGGTAGTATTATTTTAAAGGAAGAACATTGCAACCAGAACCAGTAATAATAAATATTGAAAATGTTTTCCAGTGTGTAGTACAGGAAAATGTAGACCTTGTATGTAATCTGAAAATCTCTAAAGACCATAATCTGTACAAACACATACATAGAGTACATGATCTTATGCTTAAGAAAAATGCTATGCAGGATCATTAAAAATGTCTGAAATGGAAACTCAACCACATTGGACCTAACCACATTACACATGGATATATTGATGTCAGAAAGACCAAGACTTCTTCAATAAATCCTCCATATTACTGAAAACCCATGACTAAAATGAAATTAGAGTAAGAATACAAAAATACACAAGTAACAAAACACTATGCATATATGTCAGAAGCATTAAAGGCAAATATTCTGTGATAGTAGAGAAATTTTCAATAGCAAATAAAAATATGAGCTTGCAAGGCAACTGTCGAAATCTTTTATTTAATTACATATGAGCTATATTCCAATTGTTGTATATATATGTTTGTATCTCTACATTTTATTATGCAATTTTCAAAAGACCAAAAGGAAAATAGGTAGTAATATTCAAATCAAGCTGATTTTCCCTTTGACTCCCTTGAAAACCCAAAGGGAAATGTGCAGTCTGCTACCCTCATTAGCCTGCTAATTAGTCTTGTTGAAGACAGACAGGAATGCTAAGTTGTACTTGTTTTCCATGAAGGTATGAGAAGATGACATATTTGTGACTGCTTTCACATCACCGGAAAGTGTTTTTCCAACTCAGTTATCACACTGCTTCGACAAACAAAAAAGTGTGTCAGCAGTTCATGTCCCAAAAGAGATATGTTGTTATGGTTGATTTTTTTTTAACAGCTTCATCCCAAAATCTGAACAGCTGGATCAAATTGTGGTCTCCATTATACTGTGGAATATTTAATAATGGAAAACTGTTCATTCAATAAGGCATTCTCAAGCAGATCACAGACCATAGAAACACCTCTGCTTTATTAATTAATACATATGCGCATGTTGAATCTTAAGGACAACTATAATGATTTTGGGGAAGAATGATATTCCCAAATGGATCAACAAAGTGGCACTTTGATTGGTATCAAAATCACAATTTTCTTTCCACAGCTGGAGTTGGTTGGAGCTGGAAAATGAGTTTACTGGAGATGATAGACTGTGGTCAGCATTTCACTGATATCTTATTCTCATTTTTAAAGAAAACATAGGTAGACAGATATTCTCCTGAGGCCACTACATATGTCATTAATCACATTGGTAATTGCAGTACCTGAAGGGAGCCTACAAGAAAGCTGGAGAGGGACTTTTTATGAGGGCATGTAGTGCTAGAACATGTCTTTAAATTGGACCGACATGGATTTGACAGGTGAACCACCTGTCAGTGGATAAGGAACTGGCTGGATGGCCGCATTCAAAGAGTTGTGGTCAATGGCTCCATGTCCAAGTGGAGACCAGTGAAGAGTGGCGTTCCTCAGGGGTCAGTACTGGGAATGGTGTTAACATCTTTTTTGAAGACATGGACAGTAGGATCAAGTGCACCCTCAGCAATTTGCCGATGACACCAAGCTGTGTGGTGTGGTTGAGGCGCTGGAGGGAAGGGATGCCATCCAGAGGTGGGCCCGTGTGAACCTAATGGAATTCAACAAGGCCTCCTGCATGTGGGTCGAGGCAATCCCAAGCACAAATACAGGCTGGGAGGAGAATGGATAGAGAGCAACCCTGAGGAGGACTTGAGGGTGTTGGCTGATGAGAAGCTGGACGTGAACCTGCAGTGTGTGCTTGCAGTCCAGAAAGCCAACTGTGTCCTGGGCTGCATCAAAATAAGTGTGACCATCAGGTCAAGGGAGGTGATTCTCCCCCTCTGCTCTCATGAGACCTCACCTGGAGTACTGTATCCAGCTCTGGGGCCCCCAACATAAGAAGGATGTGGACCTGTTGGAGCGAGTCCAGAGGTGGGCCACAAAGATGGTCAGAGGGCTGGAACACCTCTCCACCTCCCCTATAAGGACAGGCTGAGAGAGTTGGGGTTGTTCAGCCTGGAGAAGAGAAGGCTCTGGGGAGACATTATTGCAGCCTTCCAGTACTTAAAGTAGGGTAAAGGAGAGATGTGGAGGCACTCTTTATCAGGGAATAATAGTAATCCTAGTAATAGGATGAGGGATAACAGCTTTAAGCTGAAAGAGGGCAGATTTATATTAGATACTAGGAAGAAATTTTTCACTGTGAGGGTGGTGAGCCCAGAGAAGCTGTGGATGCCCCATCCCTGGAGGTGTTCAAGGCCAGGCTGGATGAGGCTTTGAGCAACATGGGCTAGTGGGAGGTGTCCCTGCCCATGGCAGGGGGGTTGGAACCTGGTGATCTTTAAGGCCCCTTCCAACCCAAACCATTCTATGATTTTTCTTTGATCTTTCTTTTCAATATTGGGGTTAAAATTCATGTTCTCATAGTATCAGATAAACAACACTAACAAAACCAATTGATCAGTAAAGCAAACAATACTTAAACCAAGATTAAAATGGCACTACAAAGAGATATTCTTACTGTGGGTATGCTATGAAATCTCTTTATGTCTGTTAAAAAAAAATGAAGATGTTAGGACTATATTCACAGTTAGGCTCATGTAGAAATAGTGGTACCCCACATACTTTTAAGGGAACAATTTCACTACATTTAATAAAACAGGCCTTTTTTTTTGTGCAGTCAGTCAAAAAGCAGTCTACAATTAAATAATATTAATTAATAGAGTTATTGGACAGATATTCTGAACAGTATAGGAGTTTATATTTTCTTTGAAAGCTAAGTGTTGTAACTGAATATTGAATTCTAGCCTGTCAGTAAATTTCTACTCTAGAGTTTGTTTCACAACCCAAAAATTCTTCTTAGACAAGATATTTGCTTAAACACATCTGTATATTCTATGGTTTGATCTACAATTAGCCACAGTGGTGTGTTACAACAGCTGTGATAATGTGGCACATCAGCTGTTTGTGCTTTGTTCATAGGCAATATTTCTGGAGTTTGGCATCATTCTTCACTTTTCCAGGAAAGCCATGGTTGTGATATTTCTGAGTGAAACTCAAGTACTATTTTAGCTGTTAATCCTGATTATTTTTCCCTTTTCTGTGATTGTGCCACTACTTTATTGTAAGAATACAGACTAGCAGAAATCGTAAAAACAGATAGAGTGAACTAGTAAAAGGCCACCCATTTCACAAAAACCCCAAATCAACAGAGAAATAAAAGTAATAGGATTCAGGGTGCCCTTTTACCCTTTAATTTTCCCTATGACAAGGTATCTCATGAATCATCTCTCTGAGGGACACTGCTAATGTCGGACAAGAACGTTCAGTCACTTTTTTTAAGAGGGGCAGCAAAAAAAAAAAAAAAGGGTTACACTTTTTGCTTTTAAATTTGGAAAGTGGTGCAGAACTGATCCAAACAAAGCAATAAAGGGATACAACAAGCCATCAGTCCAAGTACAGGCTTCACAGGAAAAAAGTATCAAAGGAAAAAGAGTGCCTTGGTGTTATAATTTCCCTTGATGGTATTTTTCTCTCCTTTTCCGTACACACTGCAAGATGATTCTTCTTGTAATTAAATTATATTAGAAATATTTGATACAGAATTGGTGAATTAAAGAGAAAAGCAAATAAACAGAGGCCTAACTCAAATATTATTAAATTTTTTTTGCCTAATGTTTAAGCATGTGAGAGGTTCCTTCAAAATGTATTGAGGTACCTCATTGAATAATGTGAATAACTGAGACAGGGAAGTCAGGCACTGAAGTCACAGCAAGAGATGGGCCAAACTTCCATCACTGTGTGAGGGGAGCACACTTGTCAATATTATAATGTCCTACACAAACCTCAGAGGAAGTCAGGCAGCACTGCCCTAGAGATTCCACAAATACAGAGTGAGTGACAGTACCTTTTTCATAAGGTTTGCACTCTGTATATCTATGAAAGAAAGGATGCAGAGATTGCACAGCTGGTGGTAACAGTAACACATCAAGAATAGAAGCTGGCTTTGTGAGCACCAGGTTAGTGCCACGATAACTGTCTCTCTTTGCTCTTGTTCAGCTGCTACGCTCTAGATACTGCAAGTTTATTTTCACACAGTAATATCATTGAACTCCAGCTATAAGACTCTGGACATTAATTAAAAAGTGTCTCCTATTTAGCCCTTATGCCGTGTTCCACAGTTTCATATAAACTTAGGTTCTGTAAAAAAATCAATAACCTGAGTATTAAGTGAAACAAGTACTTTATGTAGTCTTTCACTAATCATCTGCCTGTTCAGAGTGATTAACAATCAGTACTCATGCTTGCTGAAGATGAAAATAGAACTGCTATTTTTATATTACTCTCCTCTGAGTTCTTTGTGTGCATTTTAAAATTCAATTTTTTTGTTACCCTTTCCTGGTGTGGAGAGCACAGGGCATTAGTATTTTTAGACTGAGTCACCATTACAAGAAATATTTTTCAGGATTTTCAAATCCAAAATGAAGTATTTGAAATTTGTTAGGCCTAGGAGAGATCTTCCACATTATTAAATGTAGACCAGGTCCAGAGATACCCCAAAACCGACACTAAAAATCAATCAGTGTGCATACAGCTTTTTTTTTTGTGAAAAAAATTTTCCTTGAAGATTTCCAGGTGCCCTTTTTTGTGCACAGAGTTCTCTAGGGCGCTAACATTGTGGATACAGATTACTTACCTGGAAGTGAATGAGCACCAGTGGCACCTAACTCTACATGTACTCAAAATTAACTCAGATAAAGATTTCTTAAAGTTAGGTGAGGTCAAACCCACCTGCTAGTTGTTGAATTCTAAGGCCAGCAGATGAAACAGCAGAAAAAAAAAAAAATAAAAGGTCACTTTTCATTCTGCTCCTTTCACTCTTTTAAGGATAATTGGAACAACACAGTTTTCTCTTTCCAGGAAAGCTGATCATTTCTTCCTCAGTAGCCATCTCTCTGGCCATTCAGGTATATTCCTCGCTTTCTGTCAAAGAATACAAGAAAAACAAGGTTTCACTTTCTGTGCATCAAGCTTGAATATTTTTCATTCTCTCATTTTTCCTTTTCCAGAGTGTTCTCTTCACATTAGCGTGTCTTTAAGAGCTTCACAGAATCACCATGGGTATGAAGCTGTCTCTTTTCCATCTGATGAACCAGCTGCCTTATTCTTCCTTCCTCCTCATTCTGTTGTTTCTCCTTTGTCACCCTCCCTGAACGACTATTCTTGTTTTGCCTTCTTACTCTATTAATTCCTTTTACTTTTCACTTACTTCCCAGAACAAATGAATACAGGTGACTTTGCAGAAGAAAACAGCTACATATTTCAGTGAATTGGAGAGGAACATACAAATTCCTGAAGACCATCTATCAGACCAATAGAAAAATTAAAGCCCATAACCAAACCAGTGTGAGATTTGGATTATCTGCTTTCAGGAAAGATGGAAAACCATAAGAAAGGACAGAGGAATGTTTATAGTTTTCAGCCACTGACCTGTTGTCTTGTTGGTGGCATTATCCCGTAAAAAGATTCTGGTTCAAGGTCTGTTTTAAAATTTGCAAATTGCTCTTCTCTAACTAATTTAGGAGTCTCAAGCTTATCATTACTTGTAAATTTACAGCTGTTCCATCTGTCATCGACTTGCTAATAGGCAGTTGTGCAATTCTCAGGAGCCTGCCGTAAGAAATAAGAGCAGTAGGTAGCTGCTACAGCTGGAATCCCATTCCACCTCAGGAGCTTCTTAACAAGATTCTCAGATGTGTAAATGATCCATTAGTAACCCAAGGGAATTGCTACAAGCATAAAAAGCTACCATCACGGAATGAGATGAACCTTTTACATTGTGATGAGAAACTGCTGGAACAGAGAATCCCTGAACACCAAATCAGTAGTGCATAGGTCAGGAGAAGAAAATTAGCAAATATCAAAGATAATGAAGAAAAGCCACTGAAATTTGATGAAGGTCTGTTCTCCTGTATGAGAAGTTTTACGGGGATCTGTCTTATCTCTATCTTTTCTTCTAAATATTAGAGTGCTTATAACATTTCAGTTGTTGCTTTTACTGCAGACTAACAATTCAATTGAGCACATGAGCCATGGTAGCTTCCCTCCGACTTTCTTCTTCTGGCCTGGCTCAAAGCCTATTTGATCTTCCTGTTGTCCTTAATGCATTTAGTCATTTCCCTTCTTCTTGGCAGCCAGTTTCTCCATGGCCCCCATGATTGTTCTTCACTGCTCATTTCTCTAGCTGCTCTGTCAGCAGCCCCACTGGCAGCTCTGTTTCCTCATTATCATCAAGACTCCCTGTGTTCCATGTTTAGTTCCTTATTTATTTATATGGATTTTTGTCTGCCATGACTAGACTATTTAGAATTTACACTTCTATGCTCCAAAGCTTTTAGAGTTACAATCTCGCTCATACTGACTATCATATGACATATGACATAGACTATCTCATCCAGAATAACTTGTCTGCTAAATCAAATATGATCAAGGCAAGTTGTCTACACTACTTCCTTTAATAATCACAGCTAGCCATGCACTCATGTTGTTTGACCCCCATATAACTATAGCTTAAAATCACTTATGATCTTTTTCTGAATCCACCATCATCCATACTGGAGCAATTCAAGCCTTTATTTCTCCACAGCACTCTAACCCATTCCCTTCCTATCATCTATATGCATTTTAATGCACATCTTTTAGGTTTAATAAGCCCCTCAAAGATTCTGCAGTAACCATATCTTCTGCTGATGCATCCATCATATCATTCCAGCATCTCTTCCTACTTCCTAGTCGATACATCATACAATTATAGAATCATAGAATGGTTTGGGTTGGAAGGGACCTTAAAGATCATTGAGTTTCAACCCCCCTGCCATGGGCAGGGACACCTTCCACTAGACCAGGTTGCTCAAAGCCTCATCCAGACTGGCCTTGAACACCTCCAGGGATGGGGCATCCACAGCTTCTCTGGGCAACCTCTTCCAGTGCCTCACCACCCTCACAGGAAAAAAAATACTCTGTCTAATCTAAATCTACCCTCTTTCAGCTTAAAACAATTACTCATCATCCTATCACTACACACCCTGATAAAGAGTGCCTCCACATCTCTCCTGTAGCCCACTTTAAGTACTGGAAGGCTGCTCTAAGGTCTCCCTGGAGCCTTCTCTTCTCCAGGCTGAACAACCCCTACTCTCAGCCTGTCCTTGTATGGGAGGTGCTCCAGCTCTCTGACCATCCTCACGGCCCTCCTCTGGACTTGCTCCCACAAGTCCATTGCCAGCCTCTCTTTCAAAGTTAATATTCCTTATTGATTTCTTATCAGTCTTTATATTTTTTCACACCTATTCATTGTTCCCATGCTTGCTTCTTGAGTTCATAGACATATGGCTGGCAAACTGGACAAACTGCCTGGTTTCATGCAATCACTTTTAAAATTCTCACTTATAAAGGAAAAACAAAACAAACAGAAACAAGCCAACCAAACAAACAACAACAGCAACAAATATCCCCCAACCGCCCCCACCCCAGAAAACAATGAAAGAAGAAAGAAGGTAAGAAACTGTGAAGAAAAAAAAAAGAGAAAAGTCCAGGACCATTTTAGTAAGTTCTGCTGGGTAATTCTATGATCTCATTGTCATACTTTCCTCTCCCCTTGTGAGTTTCTGGCTTGTGACACATTGAGTGTAAATGACATATTATTTGAATCATTTTTTATAGGAGTCCTAGCAAATTCCTAGCCATGCAACAAATAACAATAATAAAGGCCATTTTTGTGTTTATAACACAAAAATACAAACTTCTTTCTAAAGACTCATATGAGAGCTCAGAATAAAATGGTAGAACCTTTGACTGACGTTCTACCTCTGCTATGTAGTGAGGACCCCTTCACAGATCCATCTTAAACAGCCAGAGCTTATTAAGGACATTCACTGTAAGGAGAAGAAGAAGAAGAAAAAAAAAAAAAAAAAAAAAAAAAAAAAAAGAGGAAGAATAAAACCCACTCTCTTTTGAAAAGACATAGACATAGTCAGATCATATCACTTGTTCTAGTCTGGTTGTTATTCTGGATGGCTGCAAAACCCAAGACTGCACTTTCACTTCCTAAACATTCTTCCAGGGGCAGAATGCTGTTGATGACTCAACATCACCTCCAGAAACTACAACTATTGTTCTCTGAGGAGTTTAGTTCCTGTTCTTTTTCTTTTGGTTAGATTATTGTAATGTGTTTTTATCCACTGTGTCTAACAGATCCAACAGCAATGTTAGCAATACTGCTTTCCACGCATGAAGAGCAAACATCTCTGATAAAATAAGAAATTTCTGCTATCTAGACTGTTAAAGTGCCATTGTTTTACATTCATCCACTTATTTTGTTGCTCTTCTCTTTTATTTATGGAGTGCGTAAGTTACAGAGGCTGCTTTACCACTGGGTAAGAATACAAGGCTTTAGGAATTCTAGTTGTGATTGGTTTGACCAAATGCTGATGACTGTGGTTACAGTCAGTGGAAGAGTGCAGTCATGTGAGAGACACTTAATTTTATCGTATTTAAGATATCTAAAACAGATCAATGTGCCCTTTTTCCTGTATTTATAAAAGAAGCATGGAGTGATTATTTCTGCTGTAGACAGCTGCACATGTAACATTTACTGATAAAAATCTTATCTTTATAATTTAACTGTTTGTTGGCATTGTGGGACTAACAGTTTAATAGCAACAACCATACAGATATAGATAACCGTTGCTTCCTTCAAGACCTTATTTTCTGAATAAAAACCTTTCAAGAAAACCAAATGACTGATATAAGTGAAAGAGGATCAGCCATGGTTTAGCTTCTCTTTGCCCCAAATTCACTTGGTAATTATGACAGAAAATGTAACCATACTGTGTGGGGTTGTCCAAAAGCCACTAGCAAGCAGCCATAGGACAAATCTGTACTGAATAAGAGGACTGAGGTACAGCTAGATATTCTTGTTTTCCTTATCTCTAACAAAAACTGCCTTTCTGCTTCACAACCTAGTATCACTACTGACTCAGATCTCAGAAATACACTCTATCGAGGAAGGAGGACTTCCTCTCTCATCTGCAAGTAATTGCCCAAGATGAATTCCCAGTAGCCATGTAAGTATGAATCATGAGTGATTCTGTCATTCACTGGTGAGTTACATTCTATATGTTAACCCAAAACCCAGGTTAGGTCTGAGACCGAAAAAAAAAAAAAAGCTTGCAGTAGAAGACAGAACACATTCTTGTGGTAGGTCTTACTGGAAAGACGTCCAGGCTGCTTAGAAGGCCAGTATTGGCTGGAGGATAAGACAGACTTTCTTCATCTATGACTCTGTAAAGTTTACCTACTGTAGACTCCAAAAGCTGGCAGGTACCAAAAAAAAAATTTCTAAAGGTGATTTGCCATTGCACATGCTTAAATCCCTTATCTTTAAATCTCTAACATATCTACATGTTCTGAATTTCCTTCTACCTCTATGTTCACCTTGACATCACATATATTGGTGATTTAACGTAGACTTAGTCTGAGTTGAAAAAGCAGTAAATCATGATACTGCTCTGAGACTTGTTCAATAAAGCATGTCTGCTCCATAGACATAGGGGATTTTTAAAAGAATTTGAAAGAAACTTCTTCTTTGCCACGCTTTATTTCATGTAGCTTACGAGAGTAGTGGGGTTAATGATGTCTTCCTGAAATGGGGAACACATGGAGATAGACTGTCCATGCCATGCCAGATGGCCAAAAAAAAAAGGAGGTTCAACTGTAAAAGTAAAAAACCTAATTTACCTCCTCTGGTTATGAGGGAAGATACTGAGCATTATCCACCTTCAGAAAGAAGAGGTGAAAGGGGAATGTGAGTCTTAAATACATAATATTGCATTACAGCATACCCAGTCTGATTTTGTGCTAAAAAAAAAATAAAACTGTCTAAACTTTGCTGAGAAACCACTTCTTTCTAAAGAGACGTTTTGTTCAATATTTCTTAATTTATTTCCCATTTTTTTTTCCTGTAAACTTGCAGCATTTGGAACTCTGTCTCTTATATGTTCATGTTTCATTCCATTGTCTCAGTTTCATTGGTATTTTATTGTATGGAACCCTCCTCCCAACACAGTTAAATTAACTGTGAATATGAATGACAAAAAAATAATCTGTTTTATTTTAATGGAGATAAATTAGCAGTTAGGGAGGGAGAAAGAGAGAGAGAACTTTAGCCTCTGGTCTATCTGTACCAGGAGCAAACAGCTTCACAAATGATTCCTTCACGTAATGAAGTGTAAGAAAGCTAATTAATTCCATCAGTGCAATGGAAAACAGAAGAGGATTTTGAGTGAAAGCTGATGAGAAATATAATGTAACACAAAAATCAAAGTTTTTACGTTAATATTAAGGAATTCTACCTATGATGCTAAGGACCTCACTATTCAGATCTCAGAAGCATAGATACTTCTGACTGCTCTTCTTTTCAACGTCTGTCTACCACCTTTTCCCATGTTACTGAAACCATCATTTTAAAAGCTTGCACTTCTGAAAAGTAACTCAAAAAAGTGCCTAAATATAAATCTAGTAATCTAGTTCTAGCCATCTGGTTTTGAAAATGTTGGTTCAAAAGTTTCACACTTGTTGATTGGTGTCTAACTCAGAGGGAGATTTATTTGTCAACACAACACACATTCTCTGAACTTCCTGTACAATTTTCAAAGAGCAAAACATGTTTTCAAAATTATCTTTGTAATTGGGCATGTAATTCCCATTAAAATGAATAGAAGTGCTGTGTCCAAACCATGGGGCATAGAGCTGCAAGGCACTTTCTTCCTTGATCATCAAGCCCAGAGCTTTTTTATTACAGACAACAATATCATACAGTTCTTTCCATCACCATATTAAAAATAGGCACGTTTCATGCCACTACAATCTTATTAAAGTTATCATAAAATCTCACTATGCTAGCAGTTGAAAACTTACTTTCTATGTCTGACCTAACTATTCCATATTCACCTATTCTGTGTTCTGTCCAACACATTGAACTCATGTTTCTCTTCTCCTGATGTGCATAAATAAGACATATTTAGACAGATTTTAGAAAATTTTTTAAAAATTGGATTCAAGTTGTGGTTTTAGGGGACCGAATCCTTGTTTGGAAACACTGTGACTATGGCAGCTAAGAGCTTCAGACATTTTCCAGGGAAAAAAAGCTGCGAATTAAGTCTTTCAAAAAAACTACTTCCATTGTTTTGATCAAAAGCTAATTTGCTCTCCTTTCTAACAGTACAGTGTCCTCAGGTAATAATAATAATAATAATAA
>NW_010126939.1:3075-4414 GCF_000699245.1 Pterocles gutturalis | reverse complement strand
CCAGCCACGCCAAAGCTGGGGCTGAGGGCACACACAGGGACATTTCCTCTCCTCACACCCGATATGTTTGTATTGGCAGAGCTCCGCTGAAGCTCCTGTGTGACAACATGAAGTACCAGATCCTCTCCCGGGCTTTCTACGGCTGTGAGTACTCGTCACATCCATGATGCCCGAGCTGTGTGATGGGCGAGGGATGAGGTCCTGGGCTCTGGGCAGGGCAGCAGCCAAGAGTACGAGGCCAGTCTGCTGCATGCAGGGACCGGTGTACGTGTGCTTGGGGCTGGGAGCAAACACTGGGACTCTGCCCCGCAGCTGCCCAGCGAGCAGCAGTGCTGCTGGTGCAAGACAGCGAGACACGGACCTGTCCCCAGAGACTCCCTGCACTGCTGCTCGGGCTGGGTGTGGTTTCAGAGGGTCTCCTTCAGGGCAGGATTCATCAGAGCTCTCTCCTGCCCCTCATCCTCCTGGTTCCCCAAATTCCCCAGCTGAATGTTTGCTTCTCCCCGCGGCAGGGCTGGCGTACTGCCGACACCTCTCCACGGTGCGCACCCACCTCTCGGCGCTGGTTCACCACAGCATCGTCTCTCCCGACGTGCCCTGCAACGCCAGCACCGGCCTGACCGCGGACGTGTGGCAGAGATACCTGCAGGACAGCACGGTACGGCCGGGGCTCCGGGGACGTGCCGCTTGGGGTGGCCAGGGCAGGGTCTCTGGAGCGGCTGTGGCATGGTGAGGTGAAGCACATCATGCAGTTCCTCGAGAAGAGGAGCCGGACAGCCTGCCCCAGCCTGCACACAGCCCGGGGCTCGAATCCTCAACACGTGGAAGCTGGGGAACAACGCTGCTCTCCTCAACTTGCTGCTGCTCAAAGCCTGCCTTCAGCCGTGTCTGTCACCCTGAGGACTGGGGTCTTGAGCGGGGTCCCAGCACGCTGCTGCGGCAGGATAGCTGCTGAGCTGTGACCAGTGTCACAGTCCTGACGTGCTGCCGGCGCTCAGAGTCACCTTGGGTGGCTTTGGTGGGACGCTTCCTGGCTGCGGTGAGGCAGTGTTTCCCGAAATGTCCGTTTGCAGGCACCTCTGGCTGTGCTTGAGCCCCAGCAGAGATCTGGGAGAGCATCCGCAATGAGCGGGCAGCGTCTGGGCAGCTCTGGGGGCTGGAAGGTGGCACGGCCGGGCTGGGGTTGTCCTTGCATCCGCCAGCTGCTGGGCTGGGGTCTGGGCTGCGTCTGCGCGCTGACTCCGAGCTCTTCCCGCAGAGTTACGAGGACCAGGAGCTGCTGCGGCTGATCTACTACGGCGGGGGCCAACCCCAGAACAGGGAGGGCCTCTCGGCCCTC
>NW_010126939.1:412-3051 GCF_000699245.1 Pterocles gutturalis | reverse complement strand
CAGCACGAGATCAGGAAGGCTGTCTGGCCCTTCCTGCTGGGCCACTATCAGTTCGGGATGACGGAGGCAGAAAGGAAGGAGGTTGGTACGGGTGTGCTGCCAGCTCAGCAGCCTGGTGCGTTGCACGGCTGTGCCCTGGATATTTCACAGCGTGAAGCATCCGTGCGCCAGAGCCCACCCTGGGAACCCCCTGGGGGTTGTGTCCCCTTCGTGCTGCGGCTGTCGGCGGGAGGTGGGAGAAAGACTCAGACAAACAAGAATTGAGAGGAACCAAGCTCAGCGCTGCCCTGTGCAGCTGCTGGCTGGTGTTCAGTGCCCTGTGCATCTCTGGACGGCAGGAAGGAGATGGATGGTCCTTCTTCCATCCTAATTTTTGTGAGGTTTTTTGGGTCAGGCTCTGGCCGTCGCTGTGCCGGAGGTGGGTGACTTTATGTCCCATCAGAGTTGCTGCGAGCATGCGCTTAGCTTGTCTGTGCAGGGCTGTTGGGGGCACGGGGGGGACACTGGTCTCTGGGCTGTTCCAGTGGCATCCACTCAGGGACCCCCTGTCTCTAACGGCTGGAGGCGGGCCTGTCTCTAACGGCTGCAGGCTGACGCCCAGACCCGTACGTGCTACGAGCACACCATGGCGGAGTGGCTGGGCTGCGAGGCCATCGTCCGGCAGCGGGAGAAGGAGTCGCACGCGGCAGCTCTGGCCAAGTGCTCCTCCGGGGCCAGCCTGGATTCCCACATCCAGAGGATGATGCACCGGGACTCGACGATCAGCAATGAGGTGAGGGTGGGGGGCTCGGGGGCGGCTGTGCCCACCCGGCTCTGGGACAGCCTGTGCTCCAGGGAGGGCTGGAGGCCGGGTTCTTGCCCACCCTCCTTCCTTGGCCTCTGCACCTCGCTACTGACTGTAATCCGTGCAGGTTAGGGTTGCAGCTTTTTTACCTGTTCTCTTCTGTCTCACTTCTGGAGTGTTTAGAAGGAGGAGGGGGCGTCTCCTGCAGTATTGCCCCAGTTTCCATGCTGTACTGGCCGAGAGGTCTGTCTGCAGCCTGAGCGATGTCCTGGAGGTGTCGGGAGCTTGCTTTGGTTCGTGCAGCTGCAGCATCCACAGCAGCATCCCTGACCTCGCGTGGGGATGCTGGGCACAGACGCCTGAAAGCCAGAGGCGGCAGGAAGAGGGCAGGGAGCCAGGGGTGTTTCCATGCTTAGTGCTCAGAGGAGAACAGCCCGGTGTGGCAGAGCGAGTCGTGCGGGGTGACCTGAGTTCACACTGCTGCGCCGGAGGGGAACGGCCGAAAAGGGGCCGGGAGGTGCAGCAGTGGAGGCTTCGCCTGCTTTCCTCTGGGGAGTTTGTGTGGATGCTTTTGGAAAGAGACGAGCTCAGCCCCCACCCTGCGAGCTCTGTGTGTGTGCAGGGAGGGAGGGATGCGGGGAAAGTCCCACCCGGGGTCTGTGTGCTGGGAGATGCAGCCCTGGCAGGAGGCTGCGCGGTCGGCGCTGACCGAGCCCCGTGAATCATCCCCATCCCCTCGGCACCTCCGCTGTGGTTCTGCTTTTGTGTCCCCGCCTGCCTGCTCTGGGAACGCGTGCTGGGAGGGGAGCTGGCAGAGTTAATACAGCGAAGGTTCACCCTTTTCCCACCTCAGCCTGAAATTTCCTGTTACCAAATGCTCCCATGGCAATGGAGGAAAACTGTCGCCCTTCCTCTCTCCATCAGAGCCCTGCCCAGTGAACTCCCACAGTACTGGGGGGGGGACAACTCCTGCTGCCGTCAGAAAGTGCCGGTGTTTGTTAAAGCGCTGTTGTTTGTGTGTGTGGGCTGCCGTTGCGATGCTCTGTGCATCCCCGCAGGCTCCAGCGCTGCGATGCGCCCGGCGCAGGGTGGCACAGATAACGGGAGGACGCGCTCGTGGCCGAAGGCTCGTTGCTCAGGGGGAATGCAGGAGGCAGAACTCTGAACCGGCCGCTGCGAAGCCCCACGCTTCCTTCTGTGCTTCAGCTGGAAGCCAGAGAAGGGTGCTGTTGGCTTTTGGAGGGGCTGCCTCAGCTGCGTCTGGCTTGGAACATCGCTATTTGTCCTTTAAGAAAAGGAAAAAGCATTAATTTGCTTGGAGGGATTGTTTTATAGCCTGTGACTTCATCGTTCGTGTAAACTAAGACGGGATAAGTCTCATTGCTGCCAAATTAGGACAAAGATTTGTAGAAATTTGCACTGCAGGGAGACAGCGTGACCTCTCTGAAGGCCAGAAGGAGGCAGTTCCTTTCAGACCCAAACACACAGTGTTTGAACAACGGCATTGGCCTGGGACTTTGGCTTTTGTTGTCTTCTCCAGCAGTAAATGTCAGCGGTGGGCTGAGGCGGGGTGCTGCGCTGTGGGACCAGTCTGCCCAGCAGAGCTGGTGTGACGTGCACATCTTCCACGGGTCAAACACGAGGATTGATGGGATGTGTTTTCTATTTGTTCTTTACGTCCCCCCACCTCCGATAGCGTGTCCTGAGCCTCCCCCCGCCCTGCACACCATGTTCTTTGCCTTTTCACTGACCTTTTCCCTTTCTCTTCCAGTCTTCGCAGAGCTGCAGCTCTGGCCGACAGAATCACGCCCGGCTGCAGAGCGACTCCAGCTCCAGCACGCAGGTGGGGGGCCGC
>NW_010126939.1:0-381 GCF_000699245.1 Pterocles gutturalis | reverse complement strand
CCGCGTTTCGCCCCCCCCCGCTCCATCCAACCCCGGCCACCGCTCCTGTGGGCCGGTCGCTGCTCAATAGCCATGAGAATTTCTGGCAAAGAGAAGCTGGAGGAGGTGAATGACTCCCAAACCTGCTTTTGGGCAGGACTGGGCGCTGCTTGGTGGGGTTTAATATTCCCCAGCCTGCTCCGACCATGGGTTTAACCAACCTCTTTAAATGACTTTCTGCCCAATATATGACGCCGAATAAAGCACAGCCCTTTGGAGCAGCGACAGTGGGCTCCGAGTTGTGCAAATGACCAAGCACTGAGCTGGTTTTATGAGCCCTGCATGCACAAAGCAGATCTTCCTCCCTCCTTGCCGTTGGGAACGCGGGCGCGACGTCCCCAA
>NW_010126938.1:0-1865 GCF_000699245.1 Pterocles gutturalis | reverse complement strand
ATGGGGTGACGCGGCCTCGCAGATCTTCTACTCACTGGGCTGTGCCTGGGGTGGGCTCATCACCATGGCCTCCTACAACAAGTTCCACAACAACTGCTATCGGTGAGTGCCTGGCCACAGCCCCCCAGTCCCCCTACCACCCTCCAGCCTACCGCTGGCCCTGACCCCTCTCCCCACAGGGACAGCATCATCATCAGCATCACCAACTGTGCCACCAGTGTCTATGCCGGCTTCGTCATCTTCTCCATCCTGGGTTTCATGGCGAACCACCTAGGTGTGGATGTCTCCAAGGTGGCTGACCATGGCCCTGGCCTGGCCTTCGTCGCCTACCCTGAGGCCCTCACCCTGCTCCCCATCTCGCCCCTCTGGTCCATCCTCTTCTTCTTCATGCTCATCCTCTTGGGGCTGGGCACACAGGTAGGTCATGGTGGGGCAGTGTAGTGGCACCAGCGTTTTGGGATGGGATGGCACAGTGGTGCCAAGGTGGTGACATGCTGTCCCCTCTGCCCCACGCGCAGTTCTGCCTGCTGGAGACGCTGGTCACGGCCATTGTGGACGAGGTGGGCAACGAGTGGATCATCCGCAGGAAGACCTTTGTGACGCTGGGGGTGGCTGTGGCAGGTTTCCTGCTGGGTGTCCCACTCACCACGCAGGTAGGTGACCATGGGACTGTGGTGACAGTGTGCCATTGCCATGGCAACCTTGCCACACTGACACCATTGGCCATGTCTGCATTGTTGCTATGACCACCCTCTTGCAGGCGGGCATCTACTGGCTCCTGCTGATGGACAACTATGCCGCCAGCTTCTCCCTGGTCATCATCTCCTGCATCATGTGCGTGGCCATCATGTACATCTACGGTAGGTGTAACCATACGGCCAATCAGCTGGCAGGGATGCCCCAGCCAACCAATGGGGAAGGGGGCGTGCTAACTTCTGGCCAATCAGCGGTTTGCCGTGTGCTAACTGGCTGAGGAGTGCAAGGCCTTTGGCCAGTCAGGGCAGCCATGACCCAAGGAGGTTGGTGGGTCCACCCAGCGGGGTCTGGAGTTGGTGCTGGGCAGGGATGGTCTTGGGGTTCCCCCACGCAGGGACTGATGGCCACTTGTCCCTGCAGGACATCGCAACTACTTCAAGGACATTGAGATGATGCTCGGCTTCCCTCCCCCGCTCTTCTTCCAGATCTGCTGGCGCTTCATCTCACCCGCCATCATCTTTGTGAGCATCGCAACCGTGGGGCGTGGGGCATGCGGCTGTAGGAGGGCCACCTGGGTCCCCCACTATCCACCCTTGAGAGGGGGTGTTGGGCTGCAGGGGAGCAGCAGGGATGGGGCAGAGTGTGGCAGCTGGGGGGTTGCAGAGCAAGGTGGCTGCTCCCCACTGGCTGATCCTGCCTGTCCCTCCCCAGTTCATCCTGGTCTTCACAGTAATCCAGTACCGGCCCATCGCCTACAACGATTACGTCTACCCCACCTGGGCCATCAGCATCGGCTTCCTCATGGCGCTCTCCTCCCTCATGCCATCTACAAACTGTGCCGCTCTGAAGGGGACCCGCTGCTGGAGGTAGGTGGCCAGGGGCTAGACCCGATTGTCCATGTCCCACCTGGGGCTGCCTACAAGGCTGTCCCCCATCCCACTGGAGCTGTCAGCACTCCACAGCAGCTGTGTGTGGGCAGCATCCATGGGGCACCCCACCTCTGGGAGCTGGGAGAGGCTGGGGCAGGGGAGTATGGTGGGTGCTGACCCTGTCCCCATCCTCTCCCACAATCTAGCGGTTGAAAAATGCCACCACGGCAAGCAAGGACTGGGGCCCAGCGCTGCCCGAGCACCGCAGCGGGCGCTACGCCCCGGCGTTCAGCCCCTCCA
>NW_010126937.1:0-431 GCF_000699245.1 Pterocles gutturalis | reverse complement strand
CAGGTTAAGAGTACTGTCTGTTCCTGGTTATAGCTTTTGTCTGCTCCTTTTGAGCTATTGCAGAAAGCCAATATGGTTTTCTATTACCAGTAAAACAGGACATTTTGTTTGTGTTACAGGTAAATGATGACCAGCAGTCCCAAGCAGTAGCAGCTTTTCCACCAGTGAAATCTACTCCAAGGTCGCCGCTTTGCCCATATAAGCAATCCACAAAAACTGTCTCTAATTCTAGAAAGAGTCGTATGATGGACAAAGCCAAAAATTCTCTAAATGGACAAGGAGTATCTGAGCAAGATGAGCAAAAAGGAAATTGCAAGGTGCAGTAAATCTGTGTGGACTTAATCACAGCTCAGAATAACTGACGATCAAAAACCAGTTTGTTTAATAAATATCAGAACTATGTGGAGGGCACCATTTTCTCTAATCAAACA
>NW_010126936.1:8948-10661 GCF_000699245.1 Pterocles gutturalis | reverse complement strand
CGGGGGGGGTCCCTGGGGTGGAGGTCCTGCAGCCCCCAGGTTGGTGGGGGGAGGTGGCTGTGGGGTAGGCAGCAGGCTGTGGCCTGTGGGGGGGCTCTGGCTGAAGCAGTGTGGGGTTGTGGCACCTGAGAATGGGACGTTGTGGCCCAGGGGATGTGGGTTGGGGTCTGGCATGGGGTGGGGAGCATGGGAGGCTCGACGAGGGTCTTGAGTTTCTCTGTGGTTTGGGAGACGTTGCAGGAAGCTGGGGCCAGTGACATCCAAGCCAGAAAATGTGAAAACACATGGTAATTTGGAGAGCTGGGGCAAGCACACACAGCTGCTCAGGAAGTTTGTGGCAGCTCCTGTTTAGCTGGGCCTGTCAGGGTTATCCCTGTGAAGTGCGAGGGTACAAGGACCTTTTGCACTTCTCTGTTGTCTCTGTACCAGAATGCTGCTGAAGCAGAAGACGTTGCCTCTTCTTTTATGTGTGGGGAAACTGAGTCACTGGCTGGTGAAAGCGTTTGCCCAAGGTCATGTGCAGAGCAGGAATTGAGGAGGACCCAGGCCTCTGGAGAACACTGCTTCCACTTTCAAACAAAGCTCTTGACCTCTGTGTTGTTTATTTGAGTTTATTTATTTGTTGTGAGCTGCCTGGACTATGTCTGCGCCTGCTGCATCTGGGTTGAACCAGTTGCTGAAGCTCGTTTCTCCAGGAGCATTGGGGAAGCGCTGACAGTCCTTGCGTGGGCTCCCTTGGTGAATGTCTGTGTGGCAGCAGGACCCTTGGGCTCCGGGGGCTGCCTGGGGCTACCAACAAGACCCAGGGTGATGGTGAATCCAGGGGTAGGGACAGCGTGTGGCGAGAACTGGGAGCTGCGCAGGGGCAGGCACAGGGTGAGCATGGTGGTTGTGGCGGAACAAAGCTGGTGGCCATGAGGTGAGGATCTCTCGGGGGGCAAGTGCTTCTCCTCCCTGTTGTGGAGTGCCTCCCTGGTGTGGAGCATGACCCCGTGGTTAGGAGGTCTTTTTACAGAACTTGAAAGTTTTCCCTGAGAGCACAGAGGTGAAAAGGGGATCTGGGCAGCCCCTTGCAGGGGTAAGGTCTCTAAGGTGGTCACTCAGTGGATTAATTCGTAGCCCCTGGCCTCCTCTTGGGACATTGGGAATGGCTGTGAGCACCCTCATGTGCTGCCGTATGCCTACCACCAAAACAGAACCAGGGAATAAATGCGGCAAGGAGAGGGGACACAGAGTTGCATGTGATCTGGAGGCACTGGGAGCATGAGAGTAGACTGATCTGGGAAGCAGGAGTGCCCAGTGGCCCCTTCCCCATGACCTTGATCAAATCACTTCACTGGTCCTGGCTTCCCCTTCCCTCTGCACCATCCTGCACTACTTGTCTGATTTTCTCTGCTCCTGCCCTGCCCAGCCTCCCAGGTTGGCTTGGTCTGCCTTGGTCCTTGCCTGGTTTCCCTGTGTCTCTTCCCAAAACTGAGCTGGGCAGCTGACAGGTTTGGCCATGAGTCCCCTTGTCTGGAGAGGGGCTGGTTCACCACCCGCAGCCCTGACTCCAGGGCTTGGGAACAGATGAGCCTCTTCAGAGAAAGCAAGAACCATCATGAACCTTACAGACAGCCCAGACCCATTAGCAAGCTGGGAAAAGTCCAATTAACCTTTATTTCTTATAAAACAACAAAGCTTTTGGTTGCTGCGCCCTCCTGTAGCTTCTGA
>NW_010126936.1:254-8917 GCF_000699245.1 Pterocles gutturalis | reverse complement strand
GGCTCTGGAGGAGCCTCTCTTCCCCTGGGGCATTGCTGGTAGAGCTGGAGGAACCCTCCCAGGAGAGCCTGACCTTGCAAGCGTGGAAGGATTTGGGCAACCTCGGAATCTCTTAATTGCCAGAGAAAATGGCTCCTTCCCACTAATGGACACAGCTCTAACCTGTCTCGTCCCCACCACAAACCCGCTGTGACTCGCTGTAGAGAGCGAAAGGGAGACTTGGGTCCTGTAAAAGCTGTGGAGCGTCCAGAGTCAGGCGAGCTGCCTTCCCCTCCAGCCCAGTGCCTTTGGCACCTGCTGCGCTCCAAGGCTGCACTGCAGCCCTGTGCCCTGAGCTGGCACTGCCTGTGCTGCCCAGGTGTTCCCAAGGGGCTGCTCTGTTCTCTGCCGGTGGCAGCCTCCTTCTCTGTCTTGCTTGGTTCTTTGGAGCCTTCTGGTTTCCTTTTTTTCCCTTCAGAGGGAAGAGCTTCCCCTTCTTGACAGGCTCCATCCCTGATGGTTCCCTGGTGACTTGAATGAGGATCTTTGCCCTTCACCGGAGCCAGTTGTAGACCCATCTCGCACCAGCAACACTGGCTGCTTGCTGCCCTGTAACGGGCTTCGGCCACGTCAGAGCCACCAGCCCAGCCCTCCTTGAGAAGGCTGTGCCGCCTGGATCATGTCACTTCTCTTTCTGAGCCCAATTGCGGAGTCCTGCAGGCTCCCTTTGTTCACCAAGCAGATGCCTTGTGGCGTGCCGACCAGCAGAAGCTGGATCAGTCTCCATCTACCCAGGTTAACACTGAGTTTCCTACGTCCAGGAGCCCAAATTATCTTGTTCCACCAGGATCAAACACCACAATCCCTGTCCAGACTGACAGATGGCAGAAGAAATTCCCATTGGTATTCCCAGCATCCCCACTGCAGAGAGCGCGAGCCTGTCTGCACGCAAAGGTGAGACCCCAAGGGACCAAAGTGATCCTGCCTCCATCATGGTGACACCAACAGCTCCTGGGGCACTTGGTCCTCAGTGAAATTGGCACCAGGAACGTGCAAACTGCAAAGTGTCCCCATGGGTGGAGAAGAGGATCTGTCACTTGGGAGAAGTGATTTAGCCCTGTCACGTCTCTTATTCCGCTTCACCTTCTGTCTTCCTCCTTCCAGGCAGGAGGTGGCACCTCTCAGGCCCGTGCGTTGGTGTCCTCCATGTGCTGCAGCCTCTAGAGAAGCTTCCTACAAAGCATCTTTTCTTCTAGCTTTGCTGAGATTCCTTGATTTTTATTTTTTCACACGAATAACTTGTTCTTAGGACACTGTGATTGAGTCCATTTTAATTGCGAGGTTTAAGGGTCTGCTGCTGCAATTGGCAATCAAACGTCTGGGTTCCTCTGGTGACTTTGGAACCTTTTTGGCACTGTTTGTGCCTGATGAGCGCTTGTATTTGTCAAACATCAAAGTCAGTCAAACAGAGGGGGAATCCTGCAGGATGCCAGATGCTGTTAGCTCTGCTCCTTGCAACGGCAGACAGCTTGGAAACATTGGCACAGCCACACCTGTGCTGGGCATGGGGTGCCCCACATGTGTGGCACTATGAGGACAGTGGTGTCACATCAGGGGACCCAGGATGGGAGAAGTGACCTCTGGCTGGTGTCTGGAGTTGTCTGTGCATGTTGGGTAGAGGGAGACAGGGAGCCCCACCAGAAGACCTGCACACGAGTCCTAAATACAGCAGAGCTACGTGGTCCGAGTCATTCCCTGCTAAGCTGGGGTGGAGGGATCGCTCCACTCTGGTGCAGTAATTAAAAGTCATTGAGTTCATTAACTGGCAGCTCCGGAAAGGCTGGCAGTGCTTCTAACGACTTCCCTAGTGGGGAAGGCAGCCCAGTGTGCTCCTGAGCCAGGGACAGTACTCCATCCAGGGGGACGAGCAGGACTGTAACCGAGGGGGGCATTGCGCCAGGGCTGTCCCCAGAGCCAGGCACGCTGGGGAGCAGAGGGTGTGAGTGGGACCAGGGGATCTCTTCCGCAGGCTCAGCCCCATCCCTGCAGGAAGAGACTTGCTCCTCACTTGTCACCTCCCAGCTCCTGTCATGCTCGGTGGAGAAAACAGGTTTATAACTCTGAGCAGATGGTCCTGCATGGTGACTAATGAGCGGTGCGCTGCCTGTCTTGGGCTGCCCGTGACGCCTGTCTGGGCGGAAAGGGCTCGGCTGATCCTCGCTGATGCCAGACCCTCGGAAGTTAAGCGGTGGCCTGGCCCCTTCCTGGGTAGCCATGGTTTGCAGGCTGTGCCACCTCAACATGAGTAGTTCAGGGACACTGGAGTGGGCAGATTTTGCCAGATGCTTTACAGCTTTTGCACAGCCTGGTTTCTCCTAGCTGTGACCTTCCCAGCAGCTACGCCCACAGGGTGGCTATGCAGGAGGCTGATTCGGTCCCACTGTCATTGTGAGACATCTGCCCATCCTTGGAAGATGCTGCTGCCCAGGGGTAGCTTCCTGATGGGCCTTGCTGCCTCCCTTGGTGCCCAGGACAGCGGCTGGGCAGGCAGGGTTTTGAGGGTGTTGTGAGATAGCCCTGGGAGGCCTGGCTGGAACAGGGCACAGTTGCTGGGAAAGCATTTTCCCATGACTGTGCCCTCACAGGCATCCAAACTTCCCAACTCTCTGCTCTCCCAAGGGCTGACTTGCTTCTGCTCATCAGCCAGCCTGGCAGAGGTAATGAAGCATAATTAACTGTTCCCTGTACACATCCGCTTGGCTCGGCGGGAGGGTTTGTTAAAGGGATTTCTAGAGAAGCTGCTGATTGCAGCGCCTGCTCCAGCCCAGCATGGGGAGCCAGGGTCCAGGGAAGGGAGCATGGGCAGGATCTTGTCCAGTGCCTCTCCTGTGCTTTTAGCCCCAGGGAGCGCAGCTGTGGCCACCTGGGACAGGGATGCTCCAGGGAGCATGCTGGTGGAGCTAGGGGCAAGCAGGACCAAGTTAATGCTCTCTGTCCTCTCTTCTGCATCCACTGGTACAGGAGCGTCAGAAAAAAGCCAAGTTTCCTGAGAGCAGCGACGGCTCCAGGGACTCGGACAGCTCTGCTGGGCGCCGAGGCAGCGCCAGCCGGAAGCATGGGCGATGGCGGGGACGGCCAGACAGCCCCGGGGCACTGGTGTCCAAGGTGGTGAGAGCTGTCACGGCGAGACACAAACCGGGATGGAGGCTGGCGGCGGCAGCCGGAGGAACCTGACAGAGCTGCGTGGGGAAGCCCAACTGGCCGTCTTCCAGCAGGGTGACACAGGCAGCGTGGAGGGGGCTCCTCAGCCCACCGAGAACAGCTTCACCCCCAAGTGCGAAATCACGGGCAAAGACGCCCTCTCGGCGCTGGCTCGGGCCAGCAGCAAGCAGTGCCAACAGGAGATCGCCAACGTGGTGTGTCTGCACCGGGCTGGCAGCCTCATGCCCCAGTCTGTGCCTCGCCACTGCCAGCTCTCAGGTGAGTCCTGCTGGGTGTTCCCAGTCGCCCATGGGCATTGGCAGTATCCCATCCAGGTGTGTGGGCCACCTTCCTTATGTCACCAGAATGTCCCAGCTGGAAAAAAGCAGCCTCAATCTGTCACTGATTCCCAGATTACTGCTGTCTCTGTAATCCAATCAAAGCTGTGCCAGCCTCCTTAAGCTGTGCTGTTCATCCCAACCTGTGGTGCCTGCAGAGCCAGGCCCAGCTGTATCTTCTGTTTTGAGGAGCCAGAGAAGGACAACCCCCCACCTTTTCCAATGCAGCCCTGACAGTTTAACACAAGGGGCTGTGTGTGCCACCCATGCCCTGGCACTGCAGCGTGATGGGGTTTGCCCAAGGCCAGGCTCTTCTCTGCTGTCCCTGCCTTGCGCAGGTCTCCATGGTTTATCAGGAGCTCTGGGTGCTGGGATAGTGGGTGCCAAGGCAGGGGGTGGTGACAGCCCTCTCCCTTCTGCACAGGCAAGGTCAGTCCTGTCATCCAGTGGGACGAGAGCCGGCTGCAGCAGGTGCCCCCCAGCAAGCCTGTGCGCATCGCCTACATGCTGGTTGTGCACGGCAGGGCCATTCGCCAGCTGAAGCGGCTCATCAAGGCGGTGTACCACCAGCAGCACTTCTTCTACATCCATGTGGACAAGGTGTGTGGCAGAGGGAGGAGAAGGGGGGTGCTAACAGAGCCCAGGTCAGTCACCGGGACAGGGTGCAGAGCTGGGGTGGGGGTGGGCAGTGAGTGGAGGAAGCAGTTGGGTAGCATTTGTCCTTGCTGCCTGTGGAACATGACCCTCCCACCCTTATTTCTGCAACCCCAGGACAAGCAGGATCTATCCCCTCTGCCCAGAGCAGTCCCCTCCCTGCAGAGGCTGCTGTAAGGGCTGATCACGGGCTGGTGGCAAGGAGGGCAGGGCCCCAGGAAGACAAGCTCCCCGCTGACTGCGAGCTGTGTTCTCTGGCAGCGCTCCAACTACCTCCATCGCGAGGCAGTGGAGCTGGCCCGGCACTATCCCAACATCCGCGTGACGCCCTGGCGCATGGTGACCATCTGGGGAGGTGCCAGCCTGCTGAAGATGTACCTGCGGAGCATGAAAGATCTGCTGGAACTGACCGAGTGGCCCTGGGACTTCTTCATCAACCTGAGTGCCACCGACTACCCCACGAGGTGAGGACCTTGCCGGGGCAGGGGAGGATGATGGAGGTGTTCCGGCTGCATGATGCTGCAGCAGCCCCGGGAGGAGCAGGGAGGTTGAGGCAAGATGAGGCTGGAGATTGCACCCACGTGCTGGTGATGATGCTCCAGGGCCAGGCTGGTCCCGTCTCTGCAGAGGAGCCCAGCCAGTACCTCAGAGGCTGTTTTTTCCTGCGGTCTGGGTGTTGCTGGGGAACACACATGTGACGCGCCAGGCAGCCTAGGGGCCGCGTCTGTATCTCCTCAGGGATGGGACAAGGGTTTGAGTCAGCACCTACCAAGCAGCTTTAGGCTCTTTTTGTCTGGTGGATCTTGCAGAGTGAACGTTTACTGGCCTGCTTTACCCCAACAGCTGTTAATTGTTTCTAATTTGCTCCTCAGGACCAATGAGGAGTTGGTGACCTTCTTGTCCAAATACCGAGATAAGAACTTCCTGAAGTCTCATGGCCGGGACAATGCCAGGTAATCCCAGCTACGGGCAGAGCTGAGCTGGAGGAACAGAAAAGAACTGAAACAGTTGGGGCAGGGGGAGTGTTCTGGCTTCAGCTGCACCCAGCAAAGTGGGTGACACCCCTAACCCCTCGTCCTTGTCCCCATGTCCAGGTTTATCAAGAAGCAGGGCCTGGACCGCCTGTTCCACGAGTGTGACTCCCACATGTGGCGGCTGGGCGAGCGCCACATCCCCGAGGGCATCGTGGTGGATGGGGGCTCTGACTGGTTCTCGCTGACGCGCAGCTTCGTGGAGTACGTGGTCTACACCGATGACCAACTGGTGTCCCAGCTGCGCCAGTTCTACACCTACACGCTCCTGCCAGCTGAGGTGGGTGCTAGCTGCAGGGCATGGGCCAGATTTTCTTCCTGCTGTACTTAACATATATGTCCCACTTCATCCATGCCCTGGGTAGCTGCGAAGGACGTCGTTGGTTCTGCTCAGGCAGCTTTGTGCCTCCCCTTTGTCCAGGCCCGGGTGTGAAAGAGGAGTGGAGCAGACAGGCCAAGGGTCGTGTTTCTGCTTTAGGGCCAGACAACACTTTGGGCCAGCTAAGGGCTGGTGTGGGTACACAGCCTGGTTCCTTACGGGCTGCCCTGTGCTGGGAACAGGGGTGGGTTTCTGCTCAGGAGCTGTCGAGGCCTGTCCTGTTCGTCTGTGAGTGAGGGGTGGGGGGGGGTTCTCCTTTAACCATCCGTCCTCCATCCCCACTGGGTGTCCTGTCCCTTCTCTGCCGTGCACAGTCCTTCTTCCACACAGTCCTGGAGAACAGTCATGCCTGTGAGACACTGGTCGATAACAATCTCCGAGTGACCAACTGGAACCGGAAGCTGGGCTGTAAGTGCCAATACAAACACATCGTCGACTGGTGCGGATGCTCCCCAAATGACTTCAAACCCCAGGACTTCCTCCGGCTGCAGGTGAAAAAGATCCTCCCTCGCGCTCCCTGCCCTCCTCCTCACCTCTCTCCCCTCTGAGTTCCCCTGTGGGTGCACCCCAGGCACAATGCTGGTCACTGTGCATGCCCCCACGAGTCTCACCCCAGCCCTGTAAGGGACAGGGGCAGGATTGGCTCCCCAGCCGCCGTGGGGCTTGGTCCTGGGCTTATATCGTGATCCTATTGATCCGGATCGATATCACAGCTGTGCTGTGTGGCCAGGCCTCATGCAGGGCTCTGCAGAGGCTCTGCAGGGTGGGGGCCTGTCTGAATAAAGATTGTGGCGAAGGAGCTAGATGACACATGGCTGCTACTGAGCACAGAAAGGGAGAGGCAGTGGCAGAGGTGGGAACCCATCTGCATGACCAGTGAGCGTACTGTATGCTCCCAATGATCCTGCCATAGAGGATCCCACGTGGAGGCTGGCTGTGCTTTGCTGCTCCGTAGCCTGTGCCCTCAAAGAGGGGAGGATGGGTCTCAGCATGTTTCTTCCCGATCTGTTTCCCTCCCAGCTGCCCTGCTGAGGTGGGAGGGCAGAGGGGCTGCAGCCGGCTCTTAGAAATGCCTCTGCTCTTCCAGCAACTCTCCAGACCCACCTTCTTCGCCCGCAAGTTTGAGTCAACGGTGAATCAGGAGGTGTTAGAGATCCTGGACACGCACCTCTATGGCAGCTACCCCGCCAGCATGCCAGCCCTGAAGGCGTATTGGGA
Source organism: Pterocles gutturalis (assembly GCF_000699245.1). NCBI lineage: Eukaryota > Metazoa > Chordata > Aves > Pterocliformes > Pteroclidae > Pterocles > Pterocles gutturalis. The sequence continues at coordinate 2,117 of NW_010126936.1, read as the reverse complement.
GAATGTCTACGACCGCGTCGACGGGCTTAGCGGCCTCAGCGATGTCACCCTCACCTTCTACACAGCCTTCTCCAGGATGGGGCTCCGCAAAGCCACAGCTGTGCCAGCAACGAAGGCTGACAAGCTCTGCAGGTGGGGTATTTGCCAGGGGCTCAATCCAGGCTCTGAGTGGTAGCCTGCATCTCGTGCTGGGAGGATGTGGGTGCTCAGATGTGCAACCTCTCCTCCTGTCTCTCTCTTTCTCCAGATTTGAGCCCCAGGGCTTCCCATCCAGTGTGCACTTATATTTCTATGACGACCATTTCCAGGGTTACCTGGTGATGCAGGAAGTGCAGAATTTGGCAACTGGGCAGGCAGAAACCCTGGAGGTGTGGATGATGCCCCAAGGAGCTCTGAAGCTGGCGGGTCAGGGAGGGCAGGCAAACCGCTTACAAAACCTTGAGGTAAATGGGGGAAAGCTTCCCTCACAACACCTGCTTTCCTCCCTGGCTTTCCCACACTGCCCTGCTTTTCTTGTCCCTCACCTGCACGCTGTGGGGGACAGAGGGACATGGTGCTGTTCTTGTGTCTGAGAACAAACCCTTTTCCAGAAGTTTGGCTTCTGTGTGGTTGTGGAGCTGATTGGTGGGGAAAAGGCCTGAAGGGGATCTTTCAGGAGGGAGCTGAGGCTGTGGTGGCCAGTGCCTGCAGCTGCAGGAGGTGTCACACATAGCTGGATTGGCACTGGTTGGGCAGGAGAGCAGTGGAGGGTGGGTGGGTGTTGCTTTGGGCTCCAAAGTTTGTGCTTTCCCTGGTTCAGGGAGGTGAAATGCAAAACCTGAGCTGATAGTGTCTCCCTGCCCAGTGTCTCACTGCTTGTACCTCCCATCCCTCCAGGTCGGCACGGAGTGGGACCCCAAGGAAAGGCTCTTCCGCAATTTTGGAGGCTTGATGGGGCCGAGCCGGTGCCCATGCAGAAGTGGTCGCGGGGCCCCAACCTGACAGCCACAGTGGTCTGGATCGACCCCACCTACATCATCGCCGCCTCGTACGACATCTCGGTGGATGCCGAGGCAGAGTTCACCCACTACAAGCCCCCTCTCAATCGGCCCCTGCGCCCTGGTGTTTGGACCATCCGCCCCCTCCAGTTCTGGGAGCCGCTGGGGGAGTGCCAGTTCCTGGTGGTGCCCCAGACCTTCAACCGCAAGCAGCCTCTCAGGAAAGGTGAGGATGCTCCAGAGGCCGGGGCTGGGTGGGAGGGTCTCCCTGTGAGCAGTCCAAGGTGATTCCCCCTGGTGCTGGCCTCTGGGCTGTAGCTGATGTCAGGGCAGGAACCATCCTTCCCACTGGCGTCCCCTTACCTGTGTCAATCCTCAAACCAGGCCCCTGGGCAGCTGTGGAGGGCGTGTTTGCAGGTCGGTCAGATACATCCCTCTCTCCCACAGCAGCCCCTTGTGCTGCAGGAGGGCTGGGGTTGCAAAGGGATGGGGTGCTGAGCCCCACTGGGAGGGTGCTGGTGGGAGGAGCAGGGTGCTGGGATGCTTCTGTGCTGCTGATCCCGTCTCTTCTCTCCCCGTCCTGTGCAGATGACAGCAACTGGCTGCACGGTGGGCCCCCCCGCAACGAGTACATGGAGCAGAGCTTCCAGGGCCTGGGGGGGATCCTCAACCTGCCGCGCTCCGAGGAGGCAGAGGAGGATGCGGTGAGGAAGGCACAGCTGACGGGCAAGGAGCTGGAGGACTGGGTGGACGGTGCCATCAGTACTTTCTGGTCTGTAGCGGACATCTGCATGGGCAGCCCCTCTGCCTGCACCTCCCTGGAGACCTGCAGCAAGACCTCCTGGAGCTCCCTCTCCCCGGACCCCAAATCGGAACTGGGGCCCGT
>NW_010126936.1:0-239 GCF_000699245.1 Pterocles gutturalis | reverse complement strand
CTGGGGTGGCAGGAGCAGCCGGGGGAGCAGCCTTGAGAGCGAGGAGCATCCTCCATCACTGGCATGGGGAGAGTCTCCGGACTACAACACCCGGTGCGATTTGCACCATAGTCAGTGGAGGAAGAGGGAACAGGAACCTCCAGGTGGGGGAAAACCTTCTCCTGTGGGGGATTTTGGGCAGAGGCGGAGCTATGAGGCCAGTCTTTCCCACCTGGGGAGAGCATCGTGCTGGGTGTCCG
>NW_010126935.1:0-23534 GCF_000699245.1 Pterocles gutturalis | reverse complement strand
TAGTCTTAAACTTTATGCTTTTAAAATATATATATATATTTATAAATCCATCTCTTTTTTTCTAAAAATAAATAGATGTGCTGTTTTAATTAAAAAGGAAAATAGCTCTTTACAGATCCATGCTAAAATATAAACTGAGATCTAAAAAAAAGTTGGTGTAGTTGTCACACCTGTTCAGGAGTATAAATCTTGTTAAATGAAGTGTGGCAGATTTTTTGGTCTCCTCCATACTGCAATATCCAGGGTTACAACTGAAACAAGTTTCATTATCCCTTCTCCTGTAATTGTAAAGACAAACTCAGCGTAATTACCACTAGAGCTGCCTGGATCTAAAGAGAGGGTTTATCTGTCAAAACCACACATTTATTGGAAATCAAACCGTGTTTTTATGGAACTGGCATTGGAAAACATTACAAAAAAATCATAGCTAGTATGTGCAGATCATGCAGTTCTTAGACCCAAAGCTGCAATATTTACTTCCACAAGTTTGTGAGCCTCTTAAAGGTTTTGAAGTCAGAGTGAAGTGGTTTTCACAGTGTGATCACTTCAGTTGACTCAGTTACCATATTTGGCATGAAATCTCCTGTGTGGTGTCATCTTCCCTCCCCCTCCACCCCCAAATGAAACAACCTGGTATAAAAGTCAGGTTCCTGCTCTGTTCTCCACGAAGCGTATTATCACTCATCTCTGTCCTCCTTCCTTAGTCAAGTATTACACAGCTTTGTTTACTCCCAGAGATGGAACAGGATGATAAGGTGGTATGTGCTGTGAAGCGTAGACAGGAAGGATGCTTGGTGCTTTAGAGTTGCATGTTTTCTTATTTGTGAGAACTCTCCTTTTCTCCGTGCTCTTGTCTGCAGTGCTTCTGTTCGCCTTGCAGAAATGACGTTTTTCAAAACTTCATTCAGTTCTATGGAGGTGGAATCTTTGGAATTAGCACTAGCAACAGAATTATTAACTAGTTATGGTCGCAGAATAGCTGGTTATGGATGTAGGAGGCTGCAGTAGTGGTATTAAAACTGATCAAATTTGAATTTTCCAGAGACATAAATGTGGAACCCAGAGATAGCCCACTGGTCACTCCAGGTTTTGAAATACAGTGTTGGGGGAATTTTTCTAAAATGAGCCTGACTTGTTAGTACCTTGAGTACAAAGCTGCTTTTCTCCTTCAGGGAGGACATGTACTCTCAGGATTCCATCGACCTCCTTGCTAGCTCTGGGCTGCAGTTCCAGAAGCACGAAGAAGAAGGGATCGATACCCTGCATTTTGCTGAGTTGCTTATGACATCTGGGGTTGTCCTTAGTGACAGTGTGAAATGGCTGTCCTTCCACAGGTAGGTCCAAGATGTTCACTGATGCTATCAAGTGAGAAATCTCTTTTTGCTTGAAGTACTACTGCTTTTGTCCATGGAGACCAACGCAGATTTTAAGGAGAATTAGCAGCTCTGTATAAAATAAGCTTAAAGATAGAAAGGTGAAGTTTTAAGAAGTAAGGACACTTGGCACTTTATTTGGTACTAGCACTTACTGTGGTCTGAGTTTTATGTATACGTTGCTTGCAAATTCTTTCGCTGGTGCAGTCTTCCTCGATGGAAGAAGTTATTAACAAGGTGAAATGTGATTTCTACACTTAGTAATTTGTGTGCATTGTAAAGTAAGGTTTTTGTTTCTTCTTCCTTACGTTGGTGGTGTTCTCAACTTCCATCTTGTGTTTATGTAGAGAAAGAGATCTCTGTAGTTAAGATGTCTTTCTTGTAGCATTTCATACAACTTATTACAAAGCCTCTAGTCCTTGATGTCATCGCAAGTGAAAGGACTTGAGGGAGGAGGAGGTGGTGGCAACAGATCCTTACAGAGTTTCCTGCTTTTCTGTGTTGCCCATAGCTACAGAAACTTGCCGTGTTGGGAAGAAAAGTATATTCTTCCCAATGGCTTAGCTGTTCCGCAAGAGGTTAGCAGGGGCACCCAGAGAGCATTTGACATAGAAGATCAGGATGAATTCTGGCTCTGATCCAGGGTTTTATGAATGTCAGAAAATGTTAAGGTTTGAAAGCTACAGCATGTAAAACTCTTGTGAAAAATGAGATATTGGTACGGACTGTGTCTAGGTGTTGCCTGCTTATCTGCTTTCTCTGTTTTTGTTTTCAGTGGTTATGACTTTGGCTACATGGTGAAGTTGTTGACAGATTCCAGGCTACCAGAAGAGGAACATGAATTTTTCCATATCTTGAACCTTTTCTTCCCATCTATCTATGATGTAAAGTACTTAATGAAGAGCTGCAAAAACCTCAAGGTACTTTTATTTCCCCAGCAAGCAAGCAATGCATGGGCATCAACACTATAAATGTATAGTGAGCCAAGTGACAGAACTGCTGCATCTATCAAGTCTTAAAACTGGCACGTGTATAAAAGCCAATGGTCACACATAAGCACCTGTGACTAAGTTTGTTATCTAATAGATACTGTCACCCCAGTTTTAGACTTATCAATATGTATATTATACAGGGGACATTTCCTGTAATCTTGTGGTTTGTATTATCAGCAATTTCAGAGGCTAATTATAATTCAGCATGCTTATCTTCCCCATGCAAGGTGGAGTATTTCTTCTGAAATGTACTATTACGTGACTTGATAAACTGGTAGACACTCAGAGTTGAAAGTAATTTATCTATTAAATGATAGCTTTGTTTGAGGAGAGGGAGGGACAGGTCCAGTGTTTGTAACTTACAAATGTACCCACAGTTATCTCAAGTATTTGCAGTAGGAAAGCAAGGGACCTAAATTTAAGAAGAGTGTTTATGCATCTTGAGGAGTATTTACCAGTTTTGCTCACAGCTGGTGTGTGTACTGCTGGAATCTGCATCGATTTATCATAGCCAGTGTTTGCCCCCACTTTTTGGAGAAGTGTGGTTATTTTGGTAAGAGATGGATCTTCCAAAATCAAGTGTGTTCTGTTCTCATTGCAGGGTGGCCTTCAAGAAGTGGCAGATCAGCTGGATTTGCAGCGAATTGGACGACAACACCAGGCAGGATCGGACTCTCTTCTCACGGGAATGGCATTCTTCAGAATGAAAGAGGTACTGCAGTGTTCTTTATGGTTCTTCTTTCTCCAGTTCCTACCCATAAATGTCAACATGTGCAATGTGTTTTTTGTTTTTTGGTTTTTTTGAGCCTTGTGGCCATCACACTTCAAACTGTCAATAGTAGGAATTGTTAATACTGGCACAGACTTCTGTTTACTCCTCTTTCATGTGTTTATTTTAATTCCTATTCTGAATCTTAGGTGGTTGACTTAAAATGAGCTGTTTAATTAACAGGGGCTTTCTGATTTAGAGGAACAACTAAACAATAACTATTTCTTCCTTTTTCTTTTTTTTTAATCTGCAGTTGTTTTTTGAGGATACAATTGATGACGCAAAGTATTGTGGGCGGCTGTATGGCCTTGGCACCGGAGTTGCGCAGAAACAAAATGAAGATGTGGACTCGGCCCAGGAGAAAATGAGCATTTTGGCTATTATCAACAACATGCAGCCATGATACGCGGTAACCCTCAGCAGAACATGGCTACCATATTGGCAGCTGCTATCCTCAACCCTTTTCCCTAATAGTGTCTCAAACAAAAGGTATCTTCAGTATACAGCCTGCAGAAGGCCTGCAGTTTTGCTGAAGAGCTGCATCTTCCTTTGAAACCCAAAAGAAGAGTTGACTGAATTCCTAATGCCAGCATTTGTGGTTTGCCATCTTTTTAATACCAAGGGCAAAAGACAGAACCTACTGTGTATACCTCTGTTTTTTTCCTCTTTATACTGTACAGAACCTGCAAGGAAGACTTTAACGGTAGAATATTCAGTAGAGCTAGGAGTTTGGAAATCCAGTGAAGATGGACACAGACGTGCACACAAATTTGCAAACTGTGCTTTATAAAGCTTATTTTAAAACTTCTGCATGTTGTGAGGGTGACTGCTTCACCTCATGATTTGCTTATTTTATCTTGGTGTAGTCTGTGGAAATTGCTCCCTTTGATCACTGCAGAGGTTTGGGAAGAGATGACATTAAACATTATCCTTGCAGCTAAAAATATTCAGAGATTTGCTTTAACAGCAGTGGGAATGGATATTACTGGAGCTGATTTGATCAGCTCTCCATAGTTTCTAATTCTGTATGGTACAGGTTTGACCCACACTGAACCTCAGCTTAGTTCTTACGGGTATTAATAAACTGTTCTGGAAATAGATAAAGAGAGCCTAAAAGTTCACCTTTGCTCAAGGACCTTTTGATAGGGGATTGGACCAATACTCTGACTTCACTCATTCTTCAGCTTAACCTACAAATTTTATTCTCATTGCAACACAAGTAGTTCAGCTGATGGTTAAATATTTGTTCCTCTTCTCCCTCCCCTTCTCCTATCCCTAATTTTACTATATGCTTAACAAGATAAAACAGCTCCATTTCTCTTCATTATAAACATCTGAAAAGTAGCTAGAGGATGGAAGAACAATTTGGGATTCTGACTTTTTAAAAAATGAGCTATTCTATAATATTTTTTATTCAACAGCTCTGTAATTAAATTTCTTAAAAAACAAAACAAAACAAAAAACCAACCCTTCTGGGCATGGCAAACTTAATGTCTTGCATTTTAAACAAGCCATTATTAGGAGTTGAGGTTTAGAGCTGGTATTTAAAATGCTTGTAAATACTACTTGTTTTTAATTTTTGTAAAATAAATTTTTTTAAACCAGGCCTTGTTTTGGATTTTCCATCAAGCACTAAAATTCCCAAAGTTCAGGTTTTGGAATTTGAATTTGAGCAATACATGCTCAAAGGGAAAGGTTCAAGTTTTCTTTCTTCTTTTACTGTTTATGATGTGCTACTAGGGTAGTTCTTATTAAGATCTGCTTTTGAGCATATTGTACAGTAGCTGATGAAAACTGAACTTAAGATTTCTTTGGTGGACTTGTTTCTGCTCATCTTTCAGCACAGCTAGCACTATTGTGGAGTATTCTTTCAGTGCAGCATAGACCTTTAAACTGACAAATCTGTTCTGTTCATCTGTCCTGTGTGAAGTTTTCCTGCTTCATCTGAACTCCAGTGGTTCTGAAGTACAGAAGGGCTGTTTGGTTAAGCACTAGCTCCCCCTCCTGGTTTTCAAGTACTTTGCGCAGAATTTAGTAAGTTCTATTAGTGACAACAGTTTACTAGGTTAATACACCTAGGGAAGGATCTTATTTTGATATAACCTCTGCCTTTCATCTACTGCTCTTCAGGTTGTTCTGATGCTTTACTCAGCTTGGAGCAGGAAATCTATCAGTATCAAGTCTGCATTTTGGCTGGAAGAATCTGGAACAGGTCTTGATCTAAAAAATCCATCCCTGCTACATTTTTTCTTAATTATTATACTTACCAACTTTCTAAATTCATCATCCCCCATATCCTACCATGAACTTTTCTGCTGCATTTAAAAACTTGATTCTAGAAATTACTAAGACAGATGCTGTGTTCACTAAGACTTTTGCAGCCTCGTTCTTTTATTAAGAAGAATTAGTTTTTCTATGAAGACAGGCAAAGCCTTTAGGTAAGCTGTAAGACTGGTCAAAATGCAGCATGTTTAAGACTCTAGAGTCTAGGATTGGTTTTGGCACTTTGAAAAGAGCAGATCTTCTAGAGAATTTGATAGTATCTCACATTTACAATCACTGTAGCAAAAAGCAGTTTGTTCAGCTATGGATGTTGCTGAAAGCAGGGACTGTCACTTTTCTTGACCTGGAGAAGTCCCTTATCTCTCGTTGATCGTGCTGGAATCAAACATAAAAGATTTTGCCCTCCCTTTTATGTTGTACAGGTGGCTTCACCACGCAAAGCTAAGTCATAAAACAAGTGTGTGCTATCTACTACGTTTGACTGACGTAGTACCTTTAACAAAAAAAAAAAAAGGCTTATTTTTAATGCATTTACCCTCGATTGATACTGATTTCTCTCCATCAAATTAAATGCTGATTCCTGGTGGTAGAAGACTTTATTTAAAGGAAGGAAAATCAACTCACAATGCTTTTAAATACAAGACTGGCTTAAGGGTCAGTTTGCTTACAGAAACCATTGTTTTTCCTGAGGGCAGCTACTCTTCCTCCTCTGATGAAAGACTGATATTAAAGGCCACAGCCTACTGCTTTTCAATTTTCTAACATAATCTCCTTTAGTAGTAGCAATTGATGCTCACAAGTGATTCTGTATATAAACCTGATTTTTTGTAGTTTTATCCAAAACAGTAGCCTTCAATAACCATGGCCATCAAAATAAGCTTTCACTTGAAGAAAGAATAGCCTTGGTGGTGTGGCTGGAGGCAGCTCAAGAGCGATGGTTTGGTCTCAAAATGTCAAGAATCTCCTGCCGGACTTTTTGTAAATTTTAGTGCTCCCGTGTTTCCTGAGGAGATCCAGTGCCTGTTCATGTAGTTCAGGAGGGCACTGGGATCCCATGTGAAGGAGTACAAGGCAGCACTCCAGCACGTCAGGGAACGGGAAGACCTGAAAAAAAAAAAGGGAACATAAGGTGATGTCTACTCTTTGAATTATTGTTCAACAACATATTCAGTCAGCCAGCTCTCTAAAGACACTGCTTTATAGTATCTTTAGAAAAGACAGATAGTCATGAGTTAGCACAATCACCATGATTAACTTTTGTTATATTATAGATTAGAGAACAGAGAGGGTAAGACAGCGTAGGAAACATTGTTTTCAAACACGTGATGTGCAGTTTCTACAGTTCCCAATCTATAACGGCCATTTTATACCTTAAATACTTGATTTCACTGTTTATTGAAACTGGTTTTGCATACATAATTGTAAGTAGCAAGAGATTACTTCTAAAATGCACAGGAGAAATTAATACAGAATATCCCACCATTGCGTTCTCCCATGCAGGAGATTCACCTGCACTTTCTCACTGCATGGAGAAGGTTATGCTTGAAACAAAAATAGCAGCCTGCTACCACGTGTCAATTCTCTCTCAAAATTGCCTTAAGATCACAAAGAAAGTCACTGTTCCTTACTTTCTGTATGGAAGGGATTCTATGATGAGGCTGCCCTTACGAGAAGACTTGTCTTTTTTCAGAGCCACAGTGCCTTTTCTGAAGACTTACCTTTAAATTGTCTGGAAATTCTGCTAGTTTCTGCTTTGCTTTTAGAAGCTGCTTTGTTAGCTCAGGGAGTGTAACTGGTTCCTTTACTTCATCTTTACTGTCAAGAGAAGAGCAGGTGTCATGAGTAACTGTTTTGCGTAAATGGAGGGAGGGAGCACAGGAGACAGTTGGACAAGCGTTATACACTCTAGCTCAGTCTTTCCAATGTCCCAAGTAATTGTTCAACAAAGAGACAGACCTCTTAGACCATGCTTGTCCTTTTCATTATCCTCCTCTTTTCAAGCTGCCCTGTTTATTCACTGTAACAACATACTCTGTGTATCAGAAAGTTATTCAGCCATATTAAGTTTATGCACATAGTGGTTCACGGAAATGCAAGACTTTTGAGCTGTATGTTGAAGTTTCCTTGGTTGACGAGCTTGAGATTAGAGGCAATCTCAGCTAAACAACAAATTTGCTACACCAACACACAAAAAGCAACAGTTTTCAATCCATTCATTCATGTTCTGAAGCTTACCCGTTCATCTGGCTACTGTCAGAGCATGGTTTGTCCGATTCAGTCTCTGAACTCTGCTGCAGGTTGCCTTCCTGGGTGCTTTCCTGGAGATTGTTCCTCTGCTGCTGATGCTGGCGGATCATATCTGCTAAAATCTGCTGGACCTCAGCTATATCCCTCTGGGTGTTCTGTAAAGCAGCGATCTCTTCTGAAAGAAGCACTTTGCAGCCATTCAGTTTTGACTGTCTGTCTACCGAACTGACTGAGCTCCTTCTTGAGTCACTTTCGGTCTCACACCTGTGAACTTCAGATGTACTGCAGAGGTTTTCATCAATTTCAAGGGCAGTTTGATCGGGAGTTTCTTCAGGGGAGGAATGACCTGAAATGGAACTCTTCTCAAGACCTGTCTGCTCACTGGGACACTGCACAAGATCCAAACCAGTCTTCTGCAAGACAAGTGAGTCTTTGGGGGGATTCCACCACAGGTCATACAGCAGTCCGTAAGCCACAAAGGCCTCTAAACTTCTGCAAGCATCCATGCCCTGAGAATTTGTGCTGTCCAGTTTGTGTCTCAAGTTATCACAGCCTGAAAAAAAGGATTACAAATAGATTATAGAGCTTTCCAAAGAAAAAGATCAGATCTGGTAAATGAATGGCTGTCCTGGAAACCCAAACCAGATGCTGGCAGAGTGGTGCAGGAAGCAAAAAAACAAACGCAGACATCTCTGGTATCCTTTTAAACACAATACCCTGTTCTAGCTAGCATGAGACTCTATGTTCCCATCACCTACAGCAGAATTCCTAAGCTGCACATCAGGATATTCACATGATCAAGAGCCACAAAATAAATGCACTGCGCACTCTGCAGAGAATGAAGGGAAGGGCGAGTTGGAGTGATTTATGACTATGGGATGAAAACAGCTTTTCAATGTGCTTACAAGGAAGATCACCTTATCTGTCAGTGCCAGGAGATGCACAAGAGACGTACCTTCAGGAAGGATGATACTGCAAATCTCTTGCATCAGAATGAAATTACCAGCATCAAAACTGCGGGTCACAGCTCCAAGAATACTTTTCACTGCCTCATCCCAGGTAGCAGTCTGATAGCTCAGGGCTGCAAGGGTCAGGTCATGGCAGATATGGAAAAGCACCTACAGGAAGCACCAAAGAGCATGATTAATAGTTTTACTGCAAAGTATGAATTACTCACAGCTTATGACTATTGTAGAAGAGCCCATAAGCACGTGATTTAACCAAAAGCAATTTTAACAACAATGCAATTTCCATAGTCTCCTTCATGCAGGAAATAGAGCACTTCTACATTACCTACAATTGTAAAATCAGCAGCTGTGCTTGCATGTGTCCAACTAAGCAGATGAGAAGTGGGAGTACACCAAATGTCAGTGACTCACTGCGGCCAGAGAAAAGCTGCAGGAGCACCAGTCTATGAACAGACCTTCTGAACTCCAGGATATTTTAACAACAAGCAGCCCTGCTAGCAGTTCGACACGAACCCCTGAATCGCTGCTGAGACTACTCAGCTACGCCAGTCACTCCCACCCAGCCAACGCATCTCGGTGATCTCGGTGCTCATCTCTGTCACCATATGTCACTTCTTACCCTGTGCAGAAACAAATGTGGAAACAAACTGGTGGCTATGGAAGCCATCCCAGCTGCCTGTCATCTACTTCTCCCAGACTATGGCCTCATCCTGCAGCCAGGTGCAAACATCAGTCCCCTGGGAATGGTGGGCACACCACCACAAAGAGACTGTTTCACTGCGTATGCCATAGTAAGGCTTAATGTGTACACAGATCTAAGTCCATTTACCTGCTTTGGGTGTGTGTTGCTGGTAGAAGGAGGATGCTCAATACTGCGCAGCTGCTCCCATGCACACGTGGCTTGTTCGGTGGTGTCCAGACCCAACATATTCTGCCACACTTCTATCACCATGTCAAAAAATGAGGCCTCTCTGTTCAGGTTCCAGCTGTGATAACAGGGAGGCACGGGGCTCTTTCGGTCACTGGGATTTCTTTCACTAAGGCACTTGCAAAGCAGTTCATTAAGGCAGAAAACAAGTCTTTGTCCCTTTAACAAGAAAAACAAAAGAGCACTGAGCCGCTGCTAAAAGAAAAACAGTCCCTGAAAAAATGACCACAGCAGGGGGACAAATTTCAGAATATCATGGCTACAGCAGCTTGTTGGTGATGGACTGTTTCAAAACTGCAGCTACCAAAGAACAATGCTAATAGACTCAGAGACTCTAAGGTCAGAAGGAAACCTCAGAACAAGCTAAGCTAACTTTCTGCTTCTCAGTCCCCATGAAAACTAATTTCTGGATTAAGGTTCCAGCAGATGGACTTAGAGTTAGCTCATTTGTTCCTTTAATGTAAACAGCAAATACTTTCCTTCACTTCTTTCTTCTTATGATCAATATTACATACTTAAAAAATACCACTTCTCTCAACTCCCTCTCAGATAACTAACAAGCACAGAGCCTATGTGCCTCTCCACCATGGGCCCTTTGCCTCTGCAAAGGCACATCTTTTTCATTGGGTCATTGCAATAAACTTCTAGAAAAATCTTTTGCGGCAAAACCAGCTCAAAGGACTACCTGTGGACTATTAACACATGGGAAGTGGTGCCAAGTTGATGTGGAGAGAGACAATGATAAAGGAAGTAGAAAGGAAACAGCCAGACTCACCAATAAAGTTTTATGTTGCTGAAGGACTTCCTGAGCTCCCACCCAGTTCCTCGATAACAGCAGGTCTTGGGCACATCTCAAAGACAAAGTTGCCGCCAACTCCTTCTCTCCAGATACCAGCGCAAGCTCAGCAGCAGTTTTAAGGGACGTCACGTCCCCCTTTTTTGCCAACACCTTCACTGCATCATAGGGTGAGGAAGCCCCCAAATAACTGAAAAGAGATAAAAGCAAATCAACTTCATTAGCACTAAGATGCAGTTTTTAAGTTGCATTTCAACCCAATAGCACAAACATACAAATGAAGATAAACTTGTATTTTCCACAGGTTCTCAGAGCTCTCGTCGCTTTGCCTTACTAAAGGCTACTATAAACATATGGCACCTGTGGCAAAGCTACAAAGGGGAAGTCACACAGCCTAAAAATCTGGACTGAAAACTCTGGTGGCGTGCATATCATGCACAGTTTGGATGAGAAACAGAAACAAACAGATTCAAGAGACCAAGGTGATACGCAGTAGTTTATCCCTCCTGCATTTCTCTGGATTTCATCTGAATCCTTTCAGAAGCGTGAACACCTCCAAAAAAGCCAGAACTGAAATCAACAAAGTACACTCACTATTCCAGCCAAAATATTTCAAGCATTATTAGCAATTTTGGTAGTCACAAATTAGAAACACTCTAGTTGGAGGAGGATAACCCAGTGATTAGGATATTACCTAAGGCCCCAAGAAACTCAAGATGAACTGTTGCACTGCACATTTCCAGTGGAAAGGTTGGAAACATCACACAGTCTTTTCATATACATCCTAACCTTAGTCTTGCTAGACTAGTTTTCAAAGACCTCCAGTAACGTCTATGGAAAGAGACAGCTCTACTGTAGAATGGCATCTGGACCTTCTGAACTGCCCTCTGGAGCTTCTTTTCCCACCTACACTAGAGGAAGTCTAGCGAGATCAGGCTCAAAAAGCACCTCAGACAAATAATGACCAGACCAGTTAACAGATTTCAGCTGTTAAAAAACAAGAACCTTCTTTGTTTTAGGCATGGAACCAATTCTGTCTTCTTCCCAGTAACACTCACCATTTGGCAGCCATGGAATAATGACCATCCTTCTCTAACAGAGCTGCCCAGCTGGTGTAGAGATCCTTCAGAATTGGATCTTCTGGACGCAACCTGGCCTTAGCAATTACAATTGCTTCCCTAATGCACGTAAGAGAAAACAGATATAAAAGTTAATTGACTGTGTACAAAAAATGAACCGAAATCACAAATCTACTCTACTAGAAAACAAGCGCAAATCCTAAACATAAGTATACAGCAACCTGTAAAAATGGTTCACTTTCAGGAGCTCGACAGCCTCATACACTTTATGGATGGACAGGAGATGGGAGGCAGCCTTCACATATTGCTCCTGAAAACACAGCTGCTTCGCAAAGGCTTCTACTGTCCAAACCCAGGCCTGATATCCAGCTGCAAAAGAGAAGGCAATACAAGAGAAGGCAAAGTTTTAAAACTGGAAGAATTAATGTGGGATGACATCATCACTGGTTTCTTTAACATGTACTTCTTCTCTGCCCCAGATTAGTTTCTTGTTTCTTAACCATCTTAATGCAAGTCACTGAGGCAATGAAACAGGGCTTGAACACGACTGTAGGACTTCACTATCAGTAAAACAAATTAAAAGCATATTTAAACCAACAGCAAGCTGGAAGGACTGCTATGTATTACAAAGAACCAACTTTTTGCCTGGAAGTATGGGCCTGCTCCTTCAAGAAGTCCCAAAGGAAACCACTCCATTTCCTGCTATCCTAACCTAAGGGTGCTTGTGGAAACATCCATGTCTTTGTCATAAATAGGGTGTGTTTTATGCTTGATTTTTTGTTATCAGGCAGTTAAAGAAGTCACCTCCTTCCAGTCTGGAACAATCCTGACCTTCCAACCCAGAACGATCAGAATGAGGCTACCCATGGCAGCCAATTCCATCTGCTTGCATGTTACAAGAACAAACATACCCATGGGTGACATTGCTACCAGCTGGTCTGTCAGCTCTCCCCTCTCAGCAGCTGCCTGGAGGACACCCTTCATATCTCCTTTCCACAACATGAGCTGCTGAAAGAGCTCTGGATGCCCGTTCTCCAAGTGATGTTTTCCTGTGGGAAGCAAACACATCTCCTATCAGCATGAGTGCAATAGCATTATTTGCCACAGTAAGGTACCTTGGCAAAAGTGAGATTATTCAAGCTTAGGGTATTGCAGGTTTACATCTGACAGATGTAAAAACTATTTTGGAAAAATATGTCTTTTCTTCTTTTCGCACAGACCTGCGTTCTTAATCCTACACATTAATTAATGGAAAGGAAAATTCAAGCATTTTTCCCAATTTGTTTTCTCCTTGAGTGTAACAGTTACAATGGACCTACTGTCAAAGTAGATTCATTATTCCACTTACCTTCCACATCAATCATCTTGTGCAGAGAAGCTCTGTCTGCGAACAGCCCCAAGTGGATGCGATCCTGGAGGTCAGGGGACACATCTTCATTATTATCTAAACCAGATGAAGAGAATGAATTATTAAGACTTGGTAGAGCACTGGGAACTGGGACCTGCCAAGTCACTGTACCACATCATTACACTCAACTGTTGGCAAATACCCGTGTCTTCTAGTTTCTTTCCTGTATAGCAGATGTAACAAGTTCTCACATTAGCACATCAACACTTAGATCTAAGTTTGATTAGAAGGACCATGTTTGTGCAGAACATTTATTCTACATCAAACATAGCATGTTCCTTTGCATGTTCTAAGGAACAATACAGTGAGAATACAAACATCTCCTTCATGGCTTATTTTCTCCTGCCCAGATGATACTTTTGAAGGTGAAAACCACTTTGCACATATGCAGACAATTCTACCCTATCTCCACAACATGGGATCCTACTCAAAACCTGTCTAGAGTGGCTACAGGGTGCTGATGCACTGCAGAAGAAGTTAGATGAGAGACCACAACTAGTCACACACTTTGATAAAGGTAAGGATTTAAAAAAATAATGCCTAGTGGTCAAAGTCAAGTTCTTGGACACGTTTCAAAACACTTTAAAGCATCTACCCTCAGAGTATTTTAGTTTCAGAATGATACCTTTGGTTTTCAGACATGTAGCCAGCATCAAGCAGTCCTGATGCAATTCATCTTTTGATCTGTGATCCAAGAATGTGGTGAAGGGTAGAATAGAACGAGGCTTCCTCTTCTTCAGAGCGGCATCAGGAGCTGAAAAATCAGGCATATTTCAGTTGCTGTTGCACAGTTACAAGAGTCTCCTACAGAGGAACTCTCCAGCATATTCCAAACCCCCCTCTTCTTCACCGAGGAAATCAAAAACCAGATGCTCAAGTGCCACGTGCATCTCTATTGTGACAACTCTGATTTCTGAATACTGATCACTTTGCATATTTGTCTGCCCATCTTGCCTAGAATGAAACTAGCAACGAAAAGGCAATATCTAAGCCCACATTGAACTACTGAATTGACCTGACTAGCAGGGCACACAAAAGAAGCAGCAACTTAAAAGCCTAGAATGAGGAACTCTGCCTTGATGCAGGACTGTTAACAAGTCCCTCAAACATACTAACTTGGTTTCTCTTTAGGTGGATCCTTTTTCACAGGAGTGGCTTTCTGGGTCACAAAAGGCTTTGGCAAGCTGAATGAAGAGGAATCATACGTAGATGAAGATGTATCCTTGGACACTGCAGAGGTAAGTGATAAAAAAAGGAAAAACAACACATGGAAAAGCCCATATCAGAATACTTGACATATTCACATTCTATTACACTAATTTCAAAACATACAGAAACGAAGCTTTGCTTGAAATGATGACAGGCACTTCAGAACTGTAATTCCTTCCAGTGGACTATTTCAATAAAACTGTATTATGAGGAAATCTGCATGAAAATATTAAACTTGGTGATGCTCTGAGGGCTGAACAGTCTGGGAACCATTGAACTAAGACGATTTGATTATTACCAGTCACGGAGACTTTATCATGTAATTCTGCCTCCTGAGCTTCTTGTTCTCCTTCTTGGTCCGACACTCCATTTTCCTCTAGCAACACTTCCTTCACACTCTCATCTCCATTCATGGCATCACTTGAGTCCTGCTTGGCTTCCATAGGCTTTTTCTTCTTCTTGGTTTTCACTTTTGGTTGCATACTTCTTTTTTTCTCTAATTCTATACTCTTTTTGCCTGTAAAAAGTTGCAAAAGTTACCCCAATACTATCTGTAAAAACTTCTGGTGTATTAGCTGTCTGTGTCTCAACATCAACATTTAGTTTCCAAATAAGGATACATCTCCATTTAAACCTAGAGACAGTTTATTCCTGAAGAGGTAGCAGGCAGATTAGCAGGCAGATTTGAATTCAGCATAAAAACTTATCATACCATTTCAACATGCCAACTTCCCAGCTCCAACACCGTCTTCAGGATAGGACCTTCTGTTTGAATATACTTACCCTGAGGAGGCCGTGTATGCTCCTGCTTTGAGATGTGCCATTTGTGAACAGAAAAGTCATCTGCTCCTGTATAAATAGAATCTGAATCCACTGGTGACCACTGGACACTCAGTAGCCGGCCCTGGTGCCCTCGGTAGTTGCAGAGTGGCTCTTCCTTCATAACATCCCATACCTTATAACGAAGAAAGAAATCCAATTACTCAGAAAGTCTCATCTTCCCCCAATACACTGCATTTTCTCTTCAGTGATTTGCACTTGTAGGAACTTGTCTTTTAAGGCATTTGCACAGGTATTTCAAATACCAACCATGGAGAAAATTCAGAGCTTCCTTTGTTTGCATTGATGCATTTGCATAACATCTTTCTTTTTTAAGGATCCAAAAGTGCCAATACAAAAACAATACTGACTGGACTTAAAAATCAATTTGCAAGTCGCAAAAACATACAGAGACTTGCATATCAGTATCCAGAAGCAGGAGATGGTTACCAAGGGTAAATCTGCAATTCTTTACCAGTTTATCTCACAAAATAAGCTTTGCTGTTTAGGCAGCTTGGTTCTAAAACACTGTAGAATGGATGATTTGAAACTAAAAGAAATGAGTGTCTGAGGAGCAATACCTGTGCTGTGCCATCATAGCAAGCAGACACCAATCTTCCCTCATGGTGGGGGCTCCAAGAAAGGCTTGTGATTTTAGCTGTGTGCCCAGCCAGAGTTCGAAAAGGCTCTGTTATTGTCAAAGGACTTTCTGAAGTACTCTCTGAAAGAAAAAAGGAAAGGATCAAGAATTGGCAGCAAGACAAATCAGGAGTAAACCAAAACAAGATGCCAAGAATTGCAATACAATCTCGCTCTTCAGATTATGTACATAAATAGTGGCATTGACTGAGCCTGAAGCTATCAAATAACTCAGCTCTGGCTGGCTCCCATGCTCATGATGCCAACGAATGGCATTAATCAGTTTATGGTGTTGCTGGATAGTGCAGAGTAACTTCAAGTTTGGTGCCTGAAATATTTCAATTGAGCTGAAATGCAAGAACAACAATGTAAGAAATGAAAATGGATTTTTTTTTTTGATTATCCTGCATGAGAAGAATGACAGAACATGAAACAGAGTAAGTAAAAGTTTTTTTTTCTGGATTCAACTCAAGCCCTTGTTCAGTACATCATCAGAAGTGTGTTTTAACCATGAGTGGATCCTTGAAAAATAATTTAACACAACGATGTGGATCCTCCATGCCAAGAGTGGCTCAACAAATAACAGCAAGGAATGCTGTATTATCACAGTTCAAATACATTGGCAGTAAAAGAAAAGGACAAATCAGGGCAACTAAAAGTACTTTTGCTTCACTACACTGATTCTAGTCAGCATCAGCACAAACACAGCCTTAACGTACAAGTGAAACATACCCATCTTCATTGCCAAGGGCCAAGAGTTTGCCATCTGGTTTCCAGCTGATCTCGGTACGTGCAGGCAGTTTGTGCTGTTGAAAGGAGACACAACTATTGCCAAAAACTCTTAAATCTCTCTTGCATACATTCAACAGAGTAAGAGCAGCAACTGCATAGAGTTGCAATCAGTCTGCAAAACGAAAGTCACAAAAAGATCCACTGCATTTTGTAACAGTGACATAAGCTTGAGCAATTAAGGACTGAATGAACTGATGCAAGAACCAAAGATCTTTTTTATCAGTCCAGTGAAATGTCTAAAAGAAGTTTGTCTGGACTCCAATAGGACCTTGATGCTCGATCTCCTTATGCTCCTTGGAAAGCCCCAGACATTGGGAAGCAAATTCTATCATCTTTCAAACTAAATCAAAATTTTACTTGCAATTATCTCTATTCTTTCTAGTTCACAGCTTACAATTTAGATGCCTAAAAATGATTGGTTTATTGCCTGTGCCATACTCTCTTTAACCTCAGTGAGTCTTCTACTCAAGGAAGCTAAAACCCAGCTTCAGTATAGTTTGATTGACTTCAGTTGACTCATACTGACTTAAAGCAACTAAACATCTAACCCACCTTCACTTATTTTGTATTTTCAACTAAGAAATAACTGACTGTACTTAATAAGGCATTGTGGTCAGTCATCAACTACTCTGCATTAGCTGCAGTGTAAATGGAAACAGACTGCTGCAAAATCATGACTGCCTTTACTGCAACATTTATTTAAAAAATAAAAGGTTAACGTTTGAAACAAGAGAACTAGAGAAGCTGAGGTGGTGAACTCATGCAGGCCCACCATGTGATCTAACCTATGACATTATTCAGGATATTACTTCAAGTGCTTTGAAACTGGAAAGCTCTGTATGAACAAATTACTTTAAGCAGCCACACACAGCTTTGAAAACCAGACTCCATACTTCAATTTAACTTTCCTGGTTAAGTAAATGACACAGCAGAAAATTAGCGTAAGTGATACCAGGAACAGATGTGCCATGTTGACATTGGGTGAAAAAAGGATGCTTTTTCAGAGGCAAATGCATAAACTGTTGAAATAGGTTGAGCCAATAAGGGTCTCTGAAGTTCATCTGTGGAGACTGCGGGTTTCAAATTTGTTACAGATTCATCATGAAGGCAAAAAATCTGAAACCTAAAACTACAAGGCTCTAGGAACTATGACATGGTTACCACAAATCCATTAGAAAAACCCAAATCATACTCACTTTGATTGAATTAGTGTCTCGGATGACTTTGTTGATGTCATTTGCCTCTCCATTAAGCTTCCAGGGATTGTGTTGAAAAACAATACCTTCTCCAGCACAACTATATAAAGTTACAGAGGGCTGTTCACCTTCTTCTCCTATCCAACAGATAAAAAAAGCTAAATGTACTATGTTCTTCATCGGTCTTAGAAGAAGTAATCACTCCCACTATAAATCATTATTTTAAAAGTCTATACACATGCTTCAATTGCCTGTGATCTAGCAGCAAGAAATTCTCACAATACAATCCTCTGAAAGGACCTCTCATTTCTACCAATAGATCTC
This sequence comes from Pterocles gutturalis, assembly GCF_000699245.1. Classification (NCBI taxonomy): domain Eukaryota; kingdom Metazoa; phylum Chordata; class Aves; order Pterocliformes; family Pteroclidae; genus Pterocles; species Pterocles gutturalis. The sequence continues at coordinate 5,712 of NW_010126935.1, read as the reverse complement.
ACCACAGCACACTCACTGCAACCATTAAAATTCCCTTTAAAGTTTGGTCCTTACAAAAATTCAGGTTGTGTGAGAAGAGCTAATGGAGCTGTTCTGCTTTGTTCAAATGGTAGAAACGTACTTCTGGAGCTAAGGAACCCATATTTGGTCTGACACAGTTCCTGTGAGACGCCTGTGCAGACAGTTACTGGTCTGTGATACCCAGAAGTAAGCACAGAGGTGTGGTACTCCACTCCCACCTATTTCCTGAAGCTACAAGAATTCAAAAACTAGAAGAGATGTTTTGCTCTCTTGCAAAACTATTAACAATTTCTCAAGCAGAATGCATTCTTAGCTGCTAGAAAAGATTGCTACCAAGCAAATGGGGCTCCTTCTCCTAAGAAGGGAGGGCACACCGACTTCATGGCATCTGTGGGCTCTGCAGGGATGACCTGCTTTGCACAAGGCGCTGGAAGACTCACCAGAAGACAGAGGAGGAGTTGGAGGCCCCCAGGCTAACGTGTATACAGTCTTCTTGTGGTAAGTACTGGAGATCTGAGGTGGCTTATTCTTAGCACTGGTCAGGAAGATAAGGAAGCAGGGGCAGTCAGATTTCAGCAAAGGGGGAAAAAAAAAATCAAAGCAACATATTTTGAGTGGTGAAAACAGACAGCATGTGCTATAACATACCAAAGCAATAGGTCAACCAAGCCTTAACCTCTCCTGTAGGACGCTACCAAAAACATAACAAAACTGTCCTGATGACCTGCACCTGCATGTTGCTCTTCATTCTCTGAAGATGTCTCTCTGGCTAAAGTTTTCCTTGACTGATGTCTTCCCACTGATGATCTCTGGTCACGCAATTTGAGTAAGATTACCTTAGAAGCTACCAGACATACTGGAGAGATGTAAAGGCACTGAAAATCCAGCTGTTTGACTAGTTTTAATTTAATCCCACTCTTGTCTAATAGTAAAGATACACCTCAGGAAAGACCGCACCACCTAGGCATGGTAACATACCAGCAGGATCTGACAGTAACAAATTTGAAACCTCCTTTCTTACCTGCTGGACAAGGTGTCAAATATGCCAACTTTTCCATCATCTGTTCCAAAAGCCAAGCAGCCTTCCTTAGTTGGATGCCAGGATAACTGCAAGCAAAACAGAAAGAAACACATAATGAGACAAGCTACAGGCACTTTATTTCTAAATAACAAAGGAACAGAAAACACTGAAACTGACGAGCAGGCACCATCCCTCATACAGCCACTTGATTTGATCACTCCGCTATGAGTATCAAGGACTATCCCCCCACCAGCTACTGTGGGAGAAGAGACTAAAATAATTAAAATACTATTTGATATTTACATTACAAAATAGAAACGGAGAATATTGGAGGAGGATGAGAAAATTTTTGGTGTGAACAAGAGTAACTACCATGCTTTACTGCTGCCAGCAATTTTACCAAGCAGTAGCCTCTGGCCAACCGCTGGTCAAACCCAAACTGAATACATCCATGTTGGTCTTTGTGCATGTCAAACTTCGTAGCAGAGCAAGGGAAACCACGGATGAAGCAAAAAAGGATCACAAAGGAAGATAAAAGTGAAAAAGTAATGTAACCACCAGCTGGACTCCAGCTGATTTTCACTTGATGTAATGCAAGCATCTAGGGCTGTAAAAAGGTCTAAAAATTTGTTGCCAGGTTCTAAAGTGTATTATATACCAAACAAATAGACTACTAAAATAACAATTTGGCTTTATATATTTTCAGTTGGGAAAAACCACCTTCAGAGTGAGAGAGAAAAATACTCTTGAAAGACGAAAATGGAGTGAAAAGAGAAGAGACAAGGAGGGAAAAAAAGGGAATCAAAAGCACACTTACTGCTGTAACCTTGGACTTTATGCTTTGCCAGAAGGTTTTAACATCATAAATATTGTTCATGGACAAAGTATTCCACACCCGTATCATGCTGTCTCCAACACCAATGGCAAGACAGCCTGTGTCTGCAGGGGAGAAGGCAAGGCTATAGACAAATCCCCCAAGCGAGGGCATGGTCCAGCTACAATCGAGAGTTGATAGGTCCCAGCACTTCACCTGAGGAAAATTTAAGGAACAAGGAATGGTTAAATGTAGAGTGACTGGTATGACAAGGAAAAACAAAGCATGAGTGAGATAAAAAAACAAAGGGTCAAATTCAAGGCTTGACATAGTATGCGATCTGCATATGTCACAGACAGTGCTGTAATAGTTGGAAGATTGTAACGGAATAGACAAAATTAGTATATTTTAATACTATGGTCCTCTTTTGACTTCAAAATAGGAGGAATTCTGCTGCCTGTAAAAGGCAAAAAGTTACAAAAAAGCAGCTTTAGTTTGCAAAGTGTATGTTTTTAAGAAGGAAAAATAGGCCTTTTTAAAATGAAATGTACAGGAAAAAAGAGATGGTAAGACCCTTTATTAAATGCTTACCATTCAAGTCTGGAATGTCATGATCATTCACTGCACCATGGTAAGAGCTAGAGCTTATAAACTAACAAAAATCTACACAACCTGTGCTCAGAACAAATTTTAAGCAATGATGTTACAAAATGCTGCAATAAACCCACTTCAAGAGAAAATCAGAGGCCCTAAAAGGGGTAGCCTTGCTCAGTCAAACTGTATAGGTACTGCTACTTTCATGTTTCTAAATGGTTCTTACGTCTCTGTCCATTGAAATGGAAAAAAGGAGCTCTTTGTCTTGACGCTGCACAGAAGACAGATTGAACACAATACGTGAGTGATTTTGTCCTTCTGAAGATCCTAGAAGCGTCCACTTGCGTTTTCCAGATTGGGTCAAATCCCAGAGTAACAGTTCTCCTCTGCAAAATTTAAAGCGTGTACTTCGTTGTTCACCTCAAAAGAATAATACAGGCTATATATAGACTATATTGCATGTATACATACTGCAAGTGCAAGAGTAATACAAGCTAGACACACCTGCACTGCATGTGCCTGAAACACACAAGCACCCTATGATATCCACAGTTAACCACACTGAAAACTGACATGTTATTTTTCTCCCAGCAGATGGACACAAACACAACTAGTACCATTAGCAATCAATATTCAGTTAGATTATCAGACAAATTATGGGACACATCATAGTTTTCTAGAAGTCTCAACTCCCACTTTAACTCTTGGCCTGTCTTCTCTCCAGTTACACTGGAAAGGAAGGGGGTGTCAACGTCTTTTAGCCAGTTCTTTCTTAAATATCAATAAATGAATCTGCAGTTACTGACTGTACCCAGGCTGCTGTGTGCCCTACTTACCCAAAAGAGCTGGATACAATTTCTGTGGAACGACCAGGTGGCCAGTGAACAGTCAGCCAAATGCGCTCCTTAACAGCAGGATCAACGGCTCCACCTCTTCTCTTCGTGGGTGGCAACTTCAAAGTCATCACACCTATGGAACCAAGAGGGAACATCTAGACCTAGTACACCAAAATTCTGAGAGAAAAAGAAGCCTTGTGAATCTGAAGCTTTAAGTACACTGCCCATGCTTTAAACTATCAAGTTAGCAAATGAAGGCTGCAGTTAGAGAAGAACTCTTCCACCATACTGTTACTGCTGGTCTCACATTATTAATCGCACTTACTTCTGCCTCTAGTACAGCTCCATATTCGTATGGTCTGATCTTTGCTTCCCGAAGCCAGGTAACAACCTTTCTTCGTGGTCGTGTCCTGTGTCAGCTCCCCATTTGGAACTTCGCTTTCCTCTGAAGGAACTACTGAGCACCAATGAAGTCATGTTATTGTACTTCAAAATTTAAAGCTTTATAAAAGTTAACTGAAAATACATTAATTTGTATCAGAACATACTTTATTGAACCTACCAGTTGCCTTTGCTTAGCTACTTACTGACTTTCTATAAGGAATTCAATCCTCTAGGAGGACATTCACGTGAACTAAAAATCACTTCAAACTATTAATCACTTCTACATACCTTGGGGCTCATCTTGCCAAGCAGGTAACCTTTCTTCCCCAGGCACAGGGCACCAGGCCAGACAATGTATTTCATCGTCATGGCCCCTTAGTCGATGAAGTACTTCTCTTTTCCTGCTGCTATCAATTATAACCACCATGCCATCCTTGTAGCTAAAAACAGAAATTTAAATTAATGAAAAGATTCTCAGATCCTTGTGGAATAATATCTGACTCGATTTCTGGGCTCTTTACCAGGATCACTATCATGGTGTTACAGACAGGGAAGCCAAATCACAAGCAGCAACGGGACTACCAGACTAACAGGCAGTCTGAGCGCCAGTATAGCACTGGCATACCTGCAGCTGCCTTTGCAAAAAGTGTAACCAGTATGTGTGGCTTCAAGAATTACAACAATTAATTCATAACACACCTTTCAGAGACTTAAAAAACAACCATGGCTTTTATACAAGGAGAACTGTTCCCTTTAACACAGATTACTTTCATTCCTTCCCTCCTTTTGTTTGTTCTCCTTCAAGAGAACTCTATCATCAAGTCTAAAGGGCTTTCATGTTCCTCTCTGTTCAATACAGTCTTGGGTGTCCAAAGGACTGAAACTGCAGTGCTTGACAAAGGCGTAGAAAAACTAAAAAACTAAAAATCTTCAGAAGAAGTAACCTATAATGCAACAAATGCCAGCAAAGTCTAATTAAAAAATAACAGTTTAAAGAAACTTCAGAGATGCAAACTAAACCTGGACCCTTACATTGTTATGGATTTCTGTATCTTGCAGCTCTGCCAAATCTAAATGTTATTTTTAAATTATTATATACCAAAACAAAAAAAAACAGCCACCAAAACCTCTTAAAAATAACCTCACAATTGTGTAACAAAAATTCACAATAAGGTTCTTTCAGAAGAACAGAAAACAAAGAATAATGAATATTTACCCAATCGCCACCAGGTTTTCATGATGAGGAGAACAAGTGAGACAAAAAATTGTCCGAGGCTCTGGGAAGAACTGCTGGCTGTCACTTCTGTTGTACCAGTAACAAACAATTACACCTTTTTCATCACCGGATACAACCAGATCTTTCACAAGAGGTGACCAGTGCAACGCCGAGATGGCATTCTAAAGAAAAAGAATTGAACACATTTAAAGCTGGCTTACCACCATCTAACACAGAATAACACCCAGAAAATAATCTGCAAATACTGCCCAGCATCAGCCGAGTTAGTTCTAAAGTGTTTCAGTTCTCTTGGGCTTTAGCACAGTTGATGTATTTGCCAACATGCTGCCCCGAGTCGCAGTAACTGTTTCAATGGATGTTCTTAGTCTGTCCTGTGCGGAACACTAACTGGCTGAAAAGTGTGCTGGGTTCATGGCAAGGAGTGACCACGGCCAGCACACCTGCTTACTGCGGCTTTGATGGCAACCCGCTCAGGGAGGTGCTGGGACACCGCTGCAGCCCTGAGGCTACAGCACAGCGCTGCCCTGAAGCGCACAGCGGTTTGAATTTCACCGCGTTTGAAATTCCCCTTCGATTGAAGTCACACCATCCCGCTCTGTGTGCGACACCCACAAATCCCGTCTCCACGCCGGGAGTTCTCGCTGTCCCCCCCTGGTCCAGCCCGTGTCCCGCCCCCGCCGCCAGTGCCTCCGGGTCCCAGATTTTCACGTTCCCGTCGTCGGAGCTGCTGGCGCACAGGTTGCTCTGCCCGGGGCAGTGGCAGAACGCGAACCCGGAGATCCTGTCCGTGTGCCCGATGAGCTCT
>NW_010126934.1:0-1230 GCF_000699245.1 Pterocles gutturalis | reverse complement strand
CATGGTGGGGGCTGGGGGTGACACGGCCATGGTGGGGTGATGGGATGTGTCACCTCCATGGCAGGGGGATGGAGGTGACATGTTGGTGGCAAGGGGACAGAGATGCCACCTCCCTGGGAAGGGGACAGAGATGCCACATTGGTGACAGCAGGGTGGAGGTGGCACACCCATGGCAGAGGGACAAAGATGCCACATTGGTGGCAAGTGGACGGAGGTGGCACCTCCATGGCACATGGGATGGATGTGACACATCCAACGGAAGAAGACAGAGGCGGCAGATTCATGGGAGGGGTTGGAGGTGCCAGGTTGGTGGCATGGGATGGAGGTGGCACCTCTATGGGGAGGGACAGAGGTGGCATATCCAATGGAAGAGGATGGAGGTGGCACCTCCACAGGAGAGGATGGAGGTGACAGATCAATGGGAGGGGACAGATGTGCCAGGTTGGTGGCATGTGACAATAGTGGCACCTCCATGGGTAGGGTTGGAGGTGGCCCATCCAATGGAAGAGGACGGAGCTGACAGGTCCATGGGAGGGGTTGGAGGTGCCACATCCAATGGAAGAGGATAGAGGTGGCACATCCATGGCACATGGGATGGAGGTGGTGAGCTGGTGACATAGGACCATGGCGGCACATCTACAGCACATGGGATGGAGGTGGCCCATCCAATGGAAGAGGATGAAGATGGCACCTCCATGGGATGGGATGGAAGTGGCAGGTGATGGCCTGGGACAATGGTGGCACCTCCATGGCACGTGCGATGGAGGTGGTGGGTTGGTGGCATGGGATGGAGGTGGTCCATCCCTGGCACATGGGATGGAGGTGGTGGGTTGGTGGCATGGGATGGAGGTGGCACATCCATGGCATGTGGGATGGAGGTGGCCCATCGATGGGAGGGAGATGGTGCTTTGGTGTCATGGGACAGTGGTGGCACCTCCATGGCACAGGGGATGGAGGTGGCCCATCCAACGGAAGAGGATGGAGGTGGCACCTCCATGGGAGAGGATGGAGGTGACAAATCAATGGGAGAGGATGGAGATACCAGGTTGGTGGCACATCCACGATACATAGGGTGGAGGTGGTGGGTTCGTGGCATGGGATGGAGGTGGCCCATCCAATGGAAGGGGCCGGAGGTGGCGGGTCCATGGGAGGTGGCGGATGGAGGCGGGGGGTTGGTGGCCCACCTGGTCTCTACGGTGAAGCGGTTGGCCTTGCCCACCAGGCCGCTCT
>NW_010126933.1:10381-11198 GCF_000699245.1 Pterocles gutturalis | reverse complement strand
AGCACCTCAGCTTTCTCTTTATCTGTTGATTACTTGCTAATTAGTTGATAAACACAAATTAAAAACTGTATTTTACAGAAATCAAATTATTTTCCTTGCACAGTGTTGTTGAAGGACGGAAAGAAGAGAATAATTGTTGTTTTGTAAAACCCTAGTGATGGGTCAGATGATACACTATTTTGGAGACATTTCTGAGGCCACCTAAAGTGAAGATGTATTTTGCCCAGGGACTTTATTGCTTTTTTAAGTATAGGGTCTCATAACTAGAATTAACTGTGTAGTCCTTTCCAAGGGAAAAATATGGACTTGAACCGTGATCATAGCTCTATAGACTTTTTTATTATTTAAATACTTTGGTTTCATGTTTATTTGGCTTTTATTCCTGTATTAATACCACAATTTATTTCCTGATTTTAACTAGTTCATATAGAATGTTTTAAAAAAGCCACACCCCCACACCCACAAATCTTGCTGCTCATTAAGTAGCTAATATGAATGTTTTCTGTTTATATATAATCTCACTAAATTTCAGTTGTAATGTTAAAGGTGATCTTTAGCAAAATCCTGTAGCTAGAACTTGAGAGAAGCTGCTGTTACATTTAAGATCAGCACATAAAGTGTCCTTAAAATAATGATAGAGGTTCATAGAGTTGCATTCTAAGTGCTAATCATCCTGTCTTGTGGGTGGGTTGACTGCTGTGCCATGCTCTGTGATGCTTCACGGGTTTGGACGATTGGCCTAAATTAATTGGTAAAAGGCTGGAGGTGGTAGAAATAGGAGCACAGATATGGGTAGTGTGTCACATCTGCCAAATAA
>NW_010126933.1:0-10350 GCF_000699245.1 Pterocles gutturalis | reverse complement strand
TGAACGCATCAGCTAAATTAAAATGTCTTTCGCCATCCTTGATCTTTGCCAGTGTCACTGTTAGGTGTAAAGTATTACATACCCTGTGAGGTGTCCTGAGGATTTCCAGTGTCCTGACTTGAATAGGCAGGGGAAAAAAAAATTACAATGGACTAGGGATATTGTAAGTCATATGGGGAGCTAGAAAACCACCAGGGTTGGGGGCTTTTTGGCAAGCTAAAATTGCAATATGAAGAAATGATGATTGAGTAAGATTGTCTAGTGGAGCTATAATTATAATTATTATCCATGATGGCTGTTCTCTGTTCATTTAGCCGAGATTTCATAAAAGGACTCAGTCAAATCAGCGCTCATACCTTTATAAATGTGCACTACTCTTTATCGTTTATCCACTCACAAATTCATTGTTTTCCATAGTACCCTAGAAAAGTCTAAAATTCATGTGAGACTGCAAATTATTTGCAAAGAATGCTTAATTGGTTAGGAAGTGTTTAAAAGTTAGAGTAAATTAGGTCAGAAAAGGGAAATTAAGAAGATAAAGTTTATTTTTTATTAAATGGAAAGCAACTACAATGGTGGTATTTGTCTGTAGGTCACTGTCTATATGCATGAACAGATCACAGCCCCTTCTCTTTCAAGACTTTAGTGCACTTTAGTAGACCCTGGTTTATTTTAAAGTGTGTATGAACACACATCAGATGAAATCTTCAAAGAAAGGGATGGTAGCCCACACATCTGGGAATTTCAAAATAGGTTTTGTGTTTATACCAAAATACTGGATGATCTTTCACGGCCTTTCTATCTCAAAGTACTATTATTCTGAAATTGGTATTGTTTTGTATCATAAATCTCTACGTTGGGAGTATTTATTTTTATGAGCTTTATGAGAATAAATGTCACAGTATTCTTTTTAAAATAGAGTAAAATATTGGATGTATGACTTTCAATATCCATTTTTGGATTCTCACATAGAAATTGCATGTCAGGCTTGCACACAGACATGCTCACTGCAATTTGTCGGTGTATTCAGTGGGAACCCACTACAGCAGTGGCCTGTTTTGTCATAGCTGCATTTAGGAACTTAATATTAAGTTTCGCATTTTAGAAATGTGTTTAGAATGACGGTGTGTGACTTGTGATGGATTTTTGCTTGCTTACATTACAAAACATGGTATTATTGCCTTATCATTGCATTCTAAAACATGGTGTGACATAGCCCCCCCCCAGCAAATATATTCCTGGTGCGTACGTCTTGATTTTCACAGTGCACTTAGAGAGCAAAAAGCCACACATGTGCCTGAATATCTGCAAAACCAGGGCATGTAATCCTGCTTCAGGAAAGCAGCTCGCATCAGGAGAGTATCCACCCCATGTTTGAATCTAAATCATCCTGCTAACTTTAAAATCCCGCCACCTTTTTGCTGGGCTTTAATAGGCACTAATGATTCCTTGAAATGACATACTTTTCAGAGCAGGGGTTTAAAGAAAAATATTGCTTTTACGATCAGTGTCATAGCTAATCTGACTCAACTGAAGATATTATCCTGGCAATGTCAATGAATAGAATAATCCTTTTGTGTTTAACTTCTTTTAACTTCTGATACTTTGAATAAATCTATTAGTAAAGGATAATGGGAATCTTCATCACCATTTTTATTGAAAATAACATAATGAAATCATGTATATTGTTTGTATGAAACATTACATGTGTATAGACCTTGGCATGAACTTGGGGAGTAGACATTGATCTTTGTAGTAATTTTATTCAACCTTTAATTAACTTCTAATATGTAAGTCTCAATAGACTTTTATACTGGAAGTGATGGGAGCAATCCTGAGGCTAATCCAGTCTCTGGAAAAATCATACTAGAAAGGAAAAATTGTTCAGGACAGTACTGGTTAAAGAAATAAATTCCGTGCTGAGACTTTGTGTTCACTTTGTTTTGTCTTTACGTTGTCATTGACACTTCTATATTTTTATTCCACCCATATAATGCTAGCAGTAACACTGTCACTGTTATCTCTGCTTCTCTGCTAAGCAGAATATAATCAAAGTATCTAAACCAAAAATTCCTGCATGGTTGAAAAAGTGTTAAGAGTTTTGTTTCCTGAACTTCATACCTTGTTTTCATAGAATCATAGAATATGAGCTGGTGATGATGATAGAAAATATATACAGCTCTTGTTAGCACCTTATTCTTTTGCTTCTCACAAGGAGGAATGTTAGCCCAGAAGCAGAGGAGACAGCTCAGGAAGGGCAAGCAGCGAAGTATTTACTAATATCCTGGTGTCTCTTGTCAAAGCAGCTTCTCCAGTGTTTTCTAATTTGGCCTTTTGCTATTAGGAGTAGAAACTCGAAGCTGAGGGCTTTTAACTTGTGTGTGACTTCAACTCGGGCTGCTTCAGTTGTGCTGTGTAATTACCAAAGGAAATACAGGGTTGGAGGAGCTTGGGAGGGGATTGAGAAGGAGTTGAGAAGTGGGATTAGTCTCTTCCCATTCACCCCTCTATACTGTTCCTTCCTTTCTTTGCCCTCTGCAACCTGATTTACTTTTGTTTTCTGCTTCTCTCCCTCTTCCTTATCTGGCATACAGCATGCTATGTGTTGCATGTATTTATTTTCTTTATGGTTTCTGTCAGACCTCATCTCTTTTTTTTATTCCTTCTATTCCACATATACTGTTAAAATGTGATGCACTTGTGAAGGGGAAGTGTGGACGTAAGGAAGCAAGCAGAATGACTGCTGCTGTGGAACATACAAAAACACAGCTCTGTTGTTTAGCATCTCTCACCTCTAGTCTGACCTTATACAGGAGTATGAGGCATGGGAGCTGCTTTCACAGAGCTGTTCAGTGGGAGTCTCTTTTGATGGAAAGAGAAACATTTTTATGGTAAGTTCTGAGGCAGTGTATGTTCCGAAAGGCTAGGGTCAGGACCACCAGCTCAGCTGCCCTACAGATGTCTCGAGGACAAGCCTGATTTGGTTTATACTTCGCATGGAAATGGCAGGTGACTGGCAACTATAAAACTCATAGACCGTGAGCTTATTATTATTTATTATCTTAAGGCAAGAAGACAGGAATATTAATGGAATTTTTGTGGAGTATAGGATACAAGAGGGAAGTGTTAGCAAGATGTTTTATAAGCCTCACAAAGAATGATTTAAGTAAGTCCTATATTATGCATAGTGAAAGGCAGTTCTTTCTGCTGGAAGACCTCTTTTGATGTGTTTTAATGTGTTTATTTTTCAAAATGACTGTTGGAAATCCAGGTTATGTTTTAAATAAATCTGCATAGACCTTTAACTTATAGTAAGCGATCTCTCTTTCCCCCAGCCCAATCATGACTTTTGGACTAAACAGGCTCTATTTATTCATTTATCACAAACCCTGCAGGGGCTTCGCAGGTCCGCAGGAGGTCCCCCTCCTATTCAGTACCTGTGCAGCACATTCACCACTGGTTTTTGTGATCAGCTTTCTGCTCTCTTCCGTCCACTACACCCTGCCTTGCTGATGTGTCCCTCCCCCTGCCTGCTCATGCACTCCCACAGCAGAAGCAAGGCTCCCTTCCTCCAGGGGACCGCACCTCCTCCTACCGGTCTCTTCTCTAAGGATGTACCAGGGAAGCTGAAAGCACATCGAACTGGCACTGTCCATCAGAGAAGTTAGTAATACTTGTTCTGCAGTCAGCGGTTGTTGTCATAACTCCTGATAGGAAATATATTCAGAAGCATTTACATTTCTAGCTGGCCAAAACCAATGCATATCTTCAAGCCTTTATAAGACCTGGAAGACAGAATGTGTTGGCTGTGGAATGCAGAAACTTACTTTTTTTCAGGCTCTCGGGGCAGCCCAGGGCAACCAAGTGTGCCTGTTAGTCTTAATGGCTTTGTTCTTCTTTGTTTAGATACTTAGAGGTGTTGCACACCTTGATAGAGATGTTCCATAATTAGATTGCAGTACAGAGTAAAGGTGTCTTTTTTTCTTAGGGACCTTTCAAGAGATGTGGAACAGTAGTCTGTGATCTTTCAGGGCTTGACAAACAGGTTAAAAGCCACTCCCTTAACCAGCAAGTCTTATGGGTCTCAGTGGCTTGTTTTGCTGTTCTTGTGGTCTTAACAAGGGTGTTCAACTCTTTGACTCTGCAGCAAAGTGCTTATTTTGTGCAATACAGAAATCATAGCTTGGAATCATTGGCTTGGTTTTTTTAAATATCAGTTCTTTCTTGAAATACCTTAAAGATCAAACTTCTGCTGTCATCTCTCAGAAATCTTGCCTCAGTTATTGATATAGATCCTGTCCTCTGTGTTTTGTTGATTTGGTCAATAAATTCCAGCTGTGCCTGCAGGGATACAACAGGTAGAGGCTGGTGATGCTGGTTATACAGACGCTTCCTGACATGGTTAATACGATACTGTTGTCTTCTGGATTTCAAAGCTACAGCAAGTAGTTGAAAGCATTTTGCTCTGTTCTTGTTTAGGAATTTCAGTTTTAATATTTTGTGTCATTTATTGTCTTGAATGTTTCTCCCTTCCTTCCCAATGGCAGTTTACATTAATGTGTACTGTGTTCTGCACCATGCTCTCCTTTTAGAGACTTCAGATAATGAAGAATGTGGTGTCTTTGTGAAACAACGGTGTGGCCTGTTTGACTTAACTTTTTTTTTTTTTGGTAAAAAAAAAAGCTCCTGAAAAGGAGCTTACCAGAAATGCATTTCATTGGCTGCACAGTGGGCAGACATTAATATATTTAGCACTTGCTTGGGTCTGACGTTTTATACACTGTGTCTTATTAATTGCCTATATTCTATTCAGGCTCCTAAAATCAGCTTGGGTTTCCCTCAGTCTTTCATTATAAAAACCTGGACAGGGCACAGACTGGCCATGATAGAGTGATCTGTACTCTGGCATTCATCATGCTGTTGGTCTGCTGAAGCCGGGGCTTGTTTGACCTTCAGAATGTGGCATTGTCCAGACAGTTTGTTTGAGCTTCTGCCTTAAATGCCATGTTTTTGCAAATTCCTTTGTCTGATGCTCTGTCAGATAGGTTTGAGCTACTTTTAATGTGTGAGATTTCCTGCTGGTTTTATTTGCTTTCTGCTGTTTGAAGTTATTTTATGAATCGAATAAACCTATCATTAAAATTAAGCACATGTGTACGCACACACATGCACAGATGGATCTGAAAGTGCTGGCAATGCACTGGTAATACGGAGAAAGATTTAATAATTGCCTCACCATTGCTGTAGTGTTTGGACAAAAAGTTTATGTAGAGTTTTCCCACTATGAAAACACAAAATTCCTGTTTATTCTTCCTGCAGTTGTGGTAGGCAATAGGTTGATGCTGCCTTTTCTAGGAGCTTCAGAGCCACAGACATTGTGAATGTGCAGCTGTGAATTCCTAAAGGAGAAAGAGTCCTGGCTGAAAAGCTTGCAGGCGTGGTGCATAGAAAGATTAAAAATTACTTGCCTGTCTTCTTGAAGGTTATGGGAATATAATTTTTCATGAATGTCATGCATCCATCTGTATCTGTTTCTTTGTTGTTGTATTTTCCATAGGATTACAAAAAACTGACTTGGATATGGCTAAACTGTGCATAGGCAAAGATGTGGGCAAGCAGTTCTAATAATTACCATTTTTCAAAATTTGAAGAATACTTCAGATGATCAACTGCTTGCCCTAAATAAACTTTGAGATTTAGTAGGACTCAGGAGGCACTGGCAAATAGAGTATTTGACAGGTTAAAAGGCTTGCCATAAAGAACCAGGTGCATAGATGCTGTCTGCAGCACAGAAGGTGGCCTAGGCTTTATGGAAACTTTAAGTAAAACAAATATGTATATATTGTCTTGTCAGCTCAACATCCCTTTTGTTCCTATGCTTTGTTCCCACTCCTAAGAGTACGCAGCACTTTATTTCAAAAGACTCTTAGTCTGCATTGTATTCAAACTTGTCATAGCTTCCAAAAACTGTGAAGTTTTTCTGACAACTGAACTTAGTCAAAGTTAGTGCACCATCTTTGTGGATGTATAGAGTAAATTCTGCCAGGGTAGGGGCTGAAATTAGGAGAGTATTTCACGAGGGCATGGGGAAGGTGACAGGTTTATAGCCTGACTCCTGAAAGAAGTGCATTCTGAAAGATCAGTTTTTCACTAAGCCTGAGCTGTGCCAATTTGGACTAATGTGTGTCGTTTGGGCTATAAATAAAGTGGGGTGATCCCACTGGCATGCCAGTGTAAATGTGCCGGTGCTGGTTTAACATTTGTGCAGCTCCTAGTGGCAATGTTAGAATTGTTTTATGAATCAAATAAACCTTGTTAGTTGGATTAGAAAGGATAACTATAATGTTGCAAATTTATACAACATATTGTTAATGTGCAGAAGTGTGCTTTGCTCTTAATGTTGTCCACATCAGAGGCACAATTGTGCAAATTTTTAGTTTAAAGAAGTAATTTAACTCTTCACCAAATGCATGAACCCCAGTACAAGGTTCGTGTATATACCACCATGCTTCAGTGACAAGATCAGCCAGTCTTTGTGGAAGTCATGCCCAGTAAGAGGAACTGGTAGGATCCCAGCCTAAAGCAGTAAGCACAGTAGTCTCTGTGATATCTGGAATGAACAGTACATGAGAAATATATTTTTTTATCAGATCTTCTGAAGAGAGGAAGAATGTCATTAGAAGTCATAGAATGACAGTTAAAGCGAGGAAAGAAAATTGTAGACTGATGGCGGGAACCATTTTCCAGCTGTGAGATCTGATGCATCCTGTGGAGCAGTCTCCAAAGGAAAGCAATGGAGATGTCATCACTAGAGACACTTAGAAACACAAGTAGGCTGAAAAATACATTATATAATTTACTGCAAATAGCATTACTACAGTACTGGAATGAAGGCGGGATAAACAAGCTCATGAAAAAATTAGCATTCCTAACTTCTTGACTGTGAATGTAGTGTTGTGGCTTTGGTTATTCTTATTTTTCCTGAAGCAAACTATGGTTTCCTGAACAGTTTACTTTTTATGTAACTTGAGTGACAGTCTCACTGTCTCAGCTATTAACCTTTATCATTACCTTCCCCCAGCACAAACAGAACTAGCTTCTGCTTTCCCGGTCACGCAGTAGAGAAGTTCATAGTTAACATCCTCTCTTCCCCCAGTCCCTGTCAACTGTAATGCCTGCAGCTTGGGCAAATGTTCCTGGTCTGCAGAGGTAGAAGGGTACAGGTGTCTTCCTCATGGGTACTCCTAGAAAACCATTATCCATATATATATGTGTGTGTGTGTGTGTATATATATATATATATATATACACACACAGATGGGAAAGGGGAATATATAATTTTATTTCCCGCAGTGGAAAAATCAGAAGGCTTTAAAAGGGTCTAATAGCAATTTCAAACATCACTTCTACTTTTTGATTTTCAAGCAGTCAGAGTGCAGGGAATACCTTCATCAAGGTTGGGCTGAGAAAGCACAGGAACGACTGATGCACAAGAAAGTTGCTATTAAACGTCTGCTGGTACAGATTCTTCTGAATATCTCATCTAAATCTGCCCTCTTTCAGCTTATAACCATTACCCTTGTCCTCTCACTCCACTCTCTGATAAAGAGTGCCTCCCCATCTCTCCTGTAGCCTCCTTTAGGTACTGGAAGGCTGCTCTAAGGTCTCCTCGGAGCCTTCTCTTCTCCAGGCTGAACAGCCCCAACTCTCTCAGACTGTCCTCATCGGGGAGGTACTCCAGCCCTCTGTCATCTTTTGTTAATATAGAGTGCAGTGCTGCCCACCGGGAAGCCAATTGCCTTTTGTCCCAAGGAGGCACAGTGTCGGGCAGCCATGGCAGTCAGGAGCTCGGTGGCTTAGCTTGGGGGCATTGTCCAGGAGCCACGGGATAAGGCTAGGCCCCTTTTCCCCTAATCAGCTATCGCTGTCTTCACAGCCCAACAAAATCCCGTCCGGAATGAGTAGCTGAACCAAGGCTAGACAATAAAAGGTAACATTAGGGTTATTGATGTACTTTAAAAGTAAATATCTATTAATAAAACTGTAATTCCGTGAGGTGTGGTGTTAACGCCATCCAATTTTCTGGCCCTGGGCCACTGCCTTGGCTCAGCTCCCTTTTCCAGGAGCCTTGTTTGAACTTTTATAATCTTCTTGATATTGGTGTTCCTCCATCAAGTTTGGATCAAATGTTCTTGAGTGATTCTGACTTAGCATTTACCAATGTTAAACAGTATAACTGAATCTCTTAATTATTAGAACTTCACAAAGAAAACAGTTTTAAATATCTTTTTTTCCAAAAAGCTTATTTATGGCACCTTCACACAATGCCATCATGCAGCAGTATGTCAGAGCAATGTGATGTTCCTAAGCACAAATGCAGAGAGGACAGTAAAACCTTCCTATGGAGCAGCATGCAACTCCTAACAAACCCTGGGTGTTCAGAACAAAAAGTATGGCTTGCATATCTGGAAATGTTTCCTGTCAGTGAGACCGGTGTCACTTAGTAATTTCTTTTTAAAGAATAAGACTGTCTACAGAAGTTATATGCACAGAAAAATCCCTGACTGTCTCGTAGAGGAAAACAGTTTACATCCCTAGTTTCTTCGAGCTTTTTCACTTTCCCATCTTCTTCAGTTTCGAGCTGCTCTGAATATGTGAGGTTAAACCTCACATATTTAACTTTTGTGATGCCTTTATTATTTCCAGAAACAACAAAAGCTCATGGCAACAGAGTGAAACTCACTTTGAATCCTGAAATTATGTAATGATTCAGTAATGATTCTGGTTTATGGCATTCAAGTTTAATCCCTTAACAAATGCTTGATGCTGTATAAACAAAAAACACCATATTTATCAGATGTGAAGTAGTTTGTGGTTGGTGTATTATTTAAATAGGGTTACTTCTTGATTAGATAATCCAGTAAAGTGAATTTTACCATATGCTAATCTCTCTCGAAACATGTTTTCAGCTTTCTGCAGATCCTGCATGTTTTAGGTGGTCTTGGAATGATCTGAATCTTCCTGAGCAAAATAGCTTTGGGAGGTGATCAGCATACTTAGCCATTTAGGAAACCAAGCATTTCCATTCAGGTGCCTAAGTGCAGTCTTAGGAAATTAACCTTGGACAAGCAAACTTGGAGGATATTCAGATAATTTTTCAAGCAGTCAAGCTTGCTGAGGTATTGTAAATATCAATAGGAAATGGATTTATGGTTAAACATAATTACAGTACCCTACTCCTCTTGCTTCTAGATTAAAACTGAGCTGCTACTGTAATAAGTAACCATGTAACACAGAAAAAAGAGAATTAAGTTTACATAACATATAATAAAATCGAATACATTTTCACGTTAGAGAGACAATGCAGTTATTCATTGGGTGCTATAACTGTTAAAATTAAGTTTCTAGGAAAATCAAAAGACAGTCTGCTAAATGTGGGAAATAAAATTACCAGAGGAACTATTCTAACTCTTCCTTCTCATAATTCTTCCATGTCACGCACACCAACAAATGTTACTTATTGCATTTGAAACCCTATGTTTTCTTAATAAAGACTGCTGGAGAGCACTGAGCATAGAGTTTGATAAGAAAGGATTAAGATTAAATGAATTCATATTTGTCCTACTTGAAGCCTAGTTCATTAGTGACTGCTTTACATGCAGCTCTTAGGAAATCTTAGGTATTTCTAAGCACTACTTTGAAGAGCAGCGTTGCTATTTGAAAAATAGTGTCTCATTGGAAGTGATTGAAGCCATAGGTCTAAAAGGAACTCAAAAATTGCTTTTCCTCTGCACCATCAGGAGAAATTAATGCTTCCTTTCATGGTTGGAGCTCCCATAACAGGTCTGAAAGGATTAGCGTACAGGCAAAGCAAATCATTGACATTTTGGTGTTTCATGAAGCATATACATTCAAATTCTGTACATTATACGTCTGCTGAAACAACTTAGCCAATTTTGTCTCTTTTTTCAACTGTTTGTAGTCCATTATGCTCTGACACAGCTGTGGTGACATTGTGGTAAGCATGAATGTACCAGGATGTTAATTTTTCTCTAGACTTATGCATTATTTAAGAGCAGATCTTTTAAAAATGTCCTCCTTTCCCAGGAAAAATGTCTTTTCTGAGATATTTTTCATTATTGTTTCCAATAACAGTTACTAAGGATAAAAGCTACACCAGGCTAAAAACATTTGTGCCACATCTCCCATGAGCAGCCAAAGTAAAATTCCCACTATTCACTGCTTCCCAGCAAACTTCAGTGTGGTTTATCAATTCGAGTGTATTCAATAATTCAATTGTAAAACTAATCAGAGTTTTAGAACTTCCAGTTACCTTTATAAGTTTTATAT
>NW_010126932.1:843-1386 GCF_000699245.1 Pterocles gutturalis | reverse complement strand
ATCAGGGGGTCGTCACCCAACCCTCTGTTCCAGCAGGCCACCCCCAGCTGGTTGCCCAGGGTCAGTCCCAGGGCGCTTTTGGGTTTCTTCAAGGATGGTGACCCCACCACCTCCCTGGGCAGCCCGCACCAGTGCTCCCATCACACTGAAAAAGTGTTTCTGATGTTCAGAGAGAAGCCCCGTGCTTCAGACTGTGCCCATTGCCCCCAGTCCCAGCACTGGGCACCACTGGGCTGGGCTCCGTCCCCTCCACACCCTCCCCACACTGATAGGGTCCCTGACCCCTCCCAGCTCCCCCAGCCTCTCGTTGGAGAGCTGCTCCACTCCTTCCATCTTCTTCGTGGTCCTTCACTGGACTCTGTCCAGTATGTCCGTGTCTCTTTCGTACTGGGGAGCCCAGCACCAGACCCAGTGCTGAGCAGAGGGGACAGATCCTCTCCCTCGCCCTGCTGGCAGCACTCCTCCTGACACAGCCCAGGACACGGTCACCTCCTTTGTCCCAAGGGCACGGTGCTGGCTCATGGTCTACGTGGTGTCAAGCAG
>NW_010126932.1:0-823 GCF_000699245.1 Pterocles gutturalis | reverse complement strand
GGTCTTTTCTGCCCAGCTGCTGCCTAGCCAGGTGGCCCCCCCGGGACATCCCGGTGCCTGGGGCTGCCCCTCCCCAGGAGCTGGGCTTCGCACTTCCCCTTGTTGAACTTTGTGAGGTCCCTGTCACCTGGAAGGACAACGGGACCCATTCCTTGTGCGGTGATGCTCGGGCAGACAAGGACACCCATCCCTGTGAGGGGATGTTTCCTGGGGAAGTGTGACCCCGTTCTTGTGGGGTGATGGGACCCCTTCCTTGCAGGCTGGAGCTTGGGTGGGTGAGGATCCCATCCCTGGGGGTGACGCTTGGTGAGATGATGGGACCCCTTCCCTTATGGGGACCCCTTCCCTCATGGGGACCCCTTCCTTGTGGGACAACACTCACGTTGGGTGAGAAACGCTTCCAGTGGGGTGACGCTTTGAGGGGGTGAAGAGGTGATGAGACCCCTTCTCTGTGGGATGATGCTTCGTGGGGCACTGGGACCCCTTTCTTGTGGGGTGATGCTCAATGGGGTGATGGGACCCTTTCCCTTTCAGGCAAGGCTTGACGGGGCAGTGGGACCCCCTTTCTTGTGGGGTGCTGTTCAAACAAGGGCACCCACCTCTGCAAGAGGATGTTTTATGGAGCAATGGGACCCCTTTCTTGTGGGGTGACGCTCAATGGGGTGATGGGACCCCTTCCCTGCAGGCAAGTGAAGACCCCATGCATGTGGGGTGATGCTCGATGTGGTGACGGGACCCCTTTCTTGCCGGGGGTGCTTCTCGGTGGGGCAATGGGACCCTTTTCTTGTGGGGTGATGCTCGATGGGATGATAAGACCTTTTTT
>NW_010126931.1:0-239 GCF_000699245.1 Pterocles gutturalis | reverse complement strand
CCCGGGCTTCATGCCAGCTCCAGCCTCCTGGCCGTGCCGTGTGGTTTTGCCCATGATGGCACCCCAGCACAGAACCCTGCCAGTGCCCAGCACGGAGCCAGGCAGCAGGATGACATCCCACCTGGTGGCTTGGGGTGCCATACATGGTGCATGTCCCCAGCTTTATTTACTGCCCTGGGTCCCACCCTGCCTGCACGGGGCACCCTGGCTGGGTGGGAGCTGGGGGGGGCCTGTACCTA
>NW_010126930.1:0-9114 GCF_000699245.1 Pterocles gutturalis | reverse complement strand
TTCTTGTAACTCTTCTCCAAGCATTTGCAGTTTCAAGCAAGTCTTGGACACAGTGTCTGGACATGGGGTGACTGCTGCTCCATTTCAGATATAAGTGGATGAGGAAATAGCATCTGCCTGGAGCTGAGCACCTCCCTCAGACATACGCATGAAACACCCATTCATTGAGAGAACCATCCCTTGGGAGGAGGAGCTGTTCAGCCTACAATGGAACTGTGAACTTCCCATCTCTCAGGTCAGCAGCCAGCCATGGTTTGGTAAAACCCATGCTGGAGAGAGCAAAGGAGGAACTGGGATTTTCTCCCACCAGAGGTCCATCTAGGATAGCTTTCTTGGCCATTATGGCCCAAGGGCAATGTTCACCCTACCCCTATCTCTACCTTCATCCTGCCTGGCTCAGGCTTACCTGCTGGGTGCCAAGCCCACAGTTCTCCCCTAGTTCACAGGGAATCCCTGTGCCTGACTCATTCCTCCTTAGCCCCTGACTTGAGTCCAACCACTTTCTTGCTGTAGTCTAGACAGACCCTCCCCAGGGAGCAGCTCTGCCCTGACCTTCCTTGCACCAGTTCTTCTAACTGTCGTTTCTTTGGCTTTCCTGGAGCTATCAAAATGTGATTGTCTTCTCTTTCTTCCCCTGAGCTAGCCCCTCTCAGCTCAGCCCCCTCCCGTGCTGCCCAGCAGTTCATTGTCTCTGCTGTGAGCCCCGGTGGAATCCAGCCATGCTCCTGCTACAAAGCCAATCAGAGCATGTCCAATAGGATTTGTGGTGCTTCCAACCTCTGTATGTTATTGACTCCCCCTTTCAAGTGTGGCCGGAGCTTTATCTGTTGGTAATAGGGAGAATTAATAATTTCCTTAAAAAAAAAAAATCAGCTTGAAAAACCCCTTGTCTTTTTATTTATTTTTTACATAAAAAGGCAAGTAAAAGACATAACAAAGTTGTTAAAAGTTCAAAAGGAACGCTAATCCCTGTAATGTGGACTAATCAACTTTTATCCAGACAATCCCCTTGTATCTCTCAGGCCTTAGTGTGGTTAAGGATTCCCACAGGCAAATGCTGGGCTTTAACTCCTTCAGAGCTGCATTAAAGCCTGCAGATAGTCTTCCTGGAGCAATATTGCCATACTCTCATTCAGAAACAGTCTGGCATGTTGTTGGACTCAGAACAGCTTCAAAGGTACTTGAACTTCCCTTTTAAACAGATGTGGAACACAGTGTTCCTTGGAGGGCTGAACCATCCCAGTGTGAAGCTCTTAAGTGGAGCTGCTCCAGCTTTACTGGTGGGGTTCAAGTGACATGGGGTTAAGGCCAAACACAAGTGAACAATTTCTCAGTACGGTGACTCTGGGAATGATTTATCCGGCAGCAGATCTGTGGTGTGTAGGACATAATGGCCAGCGGTGTCGGTTACGTTCAGCTTGTACTTACTTGGATGCCTGTTTGCTACTCTAGCCTTCATCGTACTGTACGTGTGCACATCTTGGGGAAGGATAGACCTGTTCCTCCAGCCAGAAGTGTTTTCTTTCCTTTGTCAGAGATGATGTTATTTGAAGAGCTAATCTTCAAACAAATGTCCTAGGGTGTCTGTCATTCCCCACGTTAATTTAAGTTTAGTTTTCCTTGGTATCTAGCCTACAACAAGAAACAGGTTCCACCACCTTGATTTAAAAAAATCCAAGGGAGGGAAAGTTTTTAGCATTCTTGGGTCCTACTTGGAGTAGTAGGTATTCACTGGGCTTTGCAAGCAATTCTTTGGTGCTTTCAATGCCATATTAATATCTCTGGCTGATCTGTGTGTTGCAGTGAGACTTCTGCAGCTGCAGAGCTAAAAACAGGAGGTGGTGATGGTCTTTTTTGGAAGGGAGAAGCAATGTGGAATGGCTCAGCTGCAGAGACAGATGTATTTGTGCTCACAAAATCACTGCCAGAGGTAGACAAATAGCCACACTGTTTCAGGCCTATTAACAGTTGTTACAGTAAAGCCTTCTGCTGCTTTTTTGTTTTGGAGAGTAGGATGTAATTTAATTATTCTTTACTGACAGGCATTCCAGCTGTCCTGTTTTCACTGGCAATAGCAGACCCTGTTCTTGTGCTTTGCTTGTTCATTGATGAGTAGTGTGGCGCGCAGGCAGCCCCAAGGGCCTTACAGGTGCATACCTGGTGCTTAGGTGCTAAGAATGAGAAGACAAGCTTGATCTTTGTCCCAAGCTGGGAGTGGTTGTTTCCCACTGCTCAGAAGTCTGCAGCTTCTCAAGAAAGAGCAGCTTATTGTTAGTGAAATGTGTGACCAGGGGTAGCTGAGTCGGTCTCCTTGAAACTGAGTATCTAGTAACAGTCCAGCCCTTTGACTCAGGATTAGCTGAGGATGGACTTGCCCACCGTGGCTCCCCAGGTTTGGATTCACTGCTGTGAGCTCTGTGCGAACTGTAATCCACCGGTGTGATGTGTGCGATGCAAAGCAAGGTGTGATTGCACCCTAGCTCAAATCTGGCAGCTGGATCCCAGCGGATGTGGGAGCTCATTGGACTGGCTTTGCTTTTAGCAGTGGGTCAGCTCGAATCAAAATGGGTGAAAGAATAAAATCTAGGCAGGGTAGGAGGAGAATGGACAAAGGCTGTGTCAGACCGGGGGAGCTCACTTGCCACCAGCAAGTGGGTTGCCTTTAAACAGCCCTTCCCCACTTTGCACTCATCCAGACATCAAACTTCTTAAGATTTCGTGGTTGCTTCTTCAAAATGTGATAAAGATCCAGTCAACCATTAAGCAGCTTCCCTTGAAAGCTGGTATACCTTGAGGAAAAAACTGGAGCATTCTTGATGAAAAGTTTAGATTAAAAAAAAAAAAAATCAAGATTTTATGATTTAATAATTTCTTAAATATTTTAGAAACAGCTTTAAAAAACACTCAGTTTTTGTGTGTGTGTGTTGTTTGTTTTTTTTTTTTTTTTTTTAAATGAGTAAATTGAGTTCTGCTTCCCAGAATAATTTTAGGGTTTTTGAATTTCCTCTTTGAAGATGTCTGGGCATTTTTCTAAAATGACTTCCGCTGCCTGGAGTGATTTAGGGGTTAACAGGTTAATTAAATGTTGGAGCAGCTCACTGAGGTGTGAGCTGGCTTTTCTCTGCTTGGCATTTGAAAATCAAGATAGGACATGGTGCAGGAATCCCTGGGCAGCCATCTCCTCGCCTGGGGAGGGGAGGTGGATTAGACAGGATTACTGCAGCGGGCACTCCTGGCGAGGCAATCTCTGATCTCTGGAAGTGTTCCCAGAGGAGATCCCGAGGTATCCATTAATTACCTCTCCTCCCCTGTACAGATTCCCCTCTTGGGTCAAGCCTGGGTGTCGATGCTTACAGACAAAGCCTCGCATTGATCTGCTGTGTGGCTGGCTGTGTGGTGGGACGGGCAGGCTGGCTTCAGTGACACTACCTCTGCCTTCATGCTTTGTCCCCCCACCAAAGGGTGTAGCGATGGTGGGTACCATGGAGGCAGGAGACCTTCTTTGCCAGTGCCAGAGCATCCGACCAACTCTGACGCTTTTTCTTAGACCCCACAGCAGTGGTAAAAATGGAGCAGGTGCTCAGCACCACTCCAGATCTGACCGACTGGGAGTTTTCTCTGAACACATCCTCCATAAAGACTGCGGAGTTAACCACAGCCTTCACACGAGGAGGACCCCGTATCCTGGGATCTAGAGAAACTGGTGCTGTTAGGGGGTGGTCAAGGCCACACGCGGCCTCCTCACCAGCTACCTCCATGCACACACTCCATGCTCAAAGTTGAGACGGAACAAAATCTTTTAATTTATTCCTGGATGTGAATGACTTGAATATGCCACATCTATCATTGTATCTCCTTAACTAAATAGATTAATTTTTTTTGTCCTCTTCACAGGCTTAATTAGCAATCTGCAACACAAATTAAATCACTATCAACTAATTCCACCTATCCCTTCAGAGATAGCCATTAGCTAGCTAAATAATCTGGTTAGCATTGAAATGAGCCTGCATCTTACCCTGAAAACACCATTGTGATTTCACAAAGCTGCTTTCTTTTAAATGTCCTCCCTCCAGTGCGGATAACACTTTGTCCTTCCTAATGAGGGCAGCAGTCACTTGTGCTTGGAGCACGCTTGCAGGTATTTAAGCAGGTCCATGGTGAGGTCTGTTGTCCTGACAGTAAGAGGGAACAGAACAGACAACTTGGCTTTTCCTGATTATGGACTAACTCATTCAAGGTTCCTTTCATGCACCTATAGGTAAAACCAGGAGTATCTAGTGTATCTGTTTCTGTGGGCAAACACAGCCTCACACTCGATAGGATCTTGGCTAAAATACATGAATGAGCCTCGAGAAACTCTCGGGGACGTGGAGGAAGCTGGATAAGCCTGTGATCCTTCAGACAGAGAGCCAGGGCCTCGCAGGCTCCATCCCACTGCTTCTCCTTTGCCTTGTCTCTTCCATGGTTAGCACCATCAGCAAAAGCACAGTTCTCATCTAGCATCGTTTTATAGGGCTTGGATAAGAAGAGGAAGGTCTGATAAAAGTTCTGGGGCGATTCTGTCCAGAGAGCTTGCCAGATCTGTAAAAGCTGGGAAACTGGAGGGTGCTGAGGTTCCCACTGAGGTATTTTCCTGGGTTAGGTTGTTTTCTAACTTCTGTCTTTGTTGGTGTCTCTAAGTGTGAAATGCAAGGGGATGATGACTTTCTTCCTCCTTCCTCCTCCAGATCCTCCTGGTCATGTATTTGTCTCCACTCTCATTGTTTGCTGCAGGCAGGATGCAAGCTGTTTAGATGCGGATATTAAATGTATGTAGGTCATAATCTCCAGGGTCCTTATGCTCACAAGAATAGTAATAATCAACAGTAAACTTCCACTATGCTCCTCCTCCCCAGTTCGCTTGGCTATTGTGAAAGGAACAGAAAGAGGAGAGGAATGGTGCTGAGGGATAGAAGAGGTCTTGACTGTCCAGAGTCAAATGTGAATTTATTGGTGCTCATGCTTTGGAAAGGAGGGTTCACATTCAGATGAGGTTCTGCAGAGACAAAGCAAAACTTGTCAAAATGGTGTTGCTGCTTTTTTGACAACACAAGAACCAATGGGGAAATGTCTTCCTGTGGATGCAGGAAGACAGCTTTACTACAACCACGTATCAAGTTTCTTAACTATGTCCATGTTAATGATTTTACAGGCTGCTTTGGGGTTTGGAAGGAGTGAGGTTGGAGCAGCATTTTCTTCTGGACAGAGGAAGTTCAAATCCCTAATCTGCTATAAATACTTTCTGACAAGTCATGCAGTTTTTAGTGAACGCTGTTGCTTCTTGCCTTGCATAGCTTGCATTCGATTGTAAGGAGAAATAAAAGGAGAAGATAGCTGCTTATATTTCATAGTGGTGCCCACGGGGTGCCAAGGGGTCAAAGTCATCGTGTCAGGTTTCCCCAGTGGATTATATGAAGCACTGGATTTGAGTTTCCTTTTTCTTTTTTTTTCCTCCTGGAATTAAAATATGGCAAGGTAATTCGGGTAGCAATATACAGTAAATCCTCACAGGTTTGTGTCTTTGAGCAATCTGGTGAAGGGGAGAGCTGCTGGGAGTGGAGGATGGCTGAGGAAAGCATCCCCTTTCTTCTTTGTCTCCAGCCACACCATTGCTGCTGTGCCTGACCCTCCCCGGAGTGTGAAGCTGACTCATTCTGCTGTCATCCAGGCTGCTGTCCCTCTTCCCTTCTTTCCCTTTTGGGGGGGTAAATTGCATGCGAATTTTAAATTGTGATCTTTGGATCTCTGGCTGCTGTGCTGCATATATTAAGAGGTGGCAATGTTGGAGATGAAATCACCTGCATTTGGAAAGGAAAATGGAGAGCAAACCAGCTGCTTGCTCCTCTTTGACTGCAGTGTTAGAGCTGTCTGCAAGCTCCAGGCAAACTGGTCAGAGCAGCTGGGCAGGGGACAAAAGCCCAAGGGCCTTGCCTTTTCTTTGCAATAAAGCCAATGTCAAACCTTATTCCTAAATCTAAGCCTGTGTTTAAATACAGTAACCTAGCCTGCAGTAGGCAGAGTACCTGAATAGCTCTTGGAGGCCAGGTGGCTTTGGGAGGGCCTTTTCACTGCTTTGTGCTTTGGTTTTTTCCACCTTAACTGTGAGGCAAGTAACACTGGTTCCCATCATGGGTTTTCTGGAAACCTCAGGGCAGAGGGCAAGGGAAGTGCTGGGTATGGTGTTGCTTTTGCCTCCACTCAGAAGTCCTTTTCTTTTCACCTGAATAGGGGGAAAAAAAAGCACTCCTACCAAGTGATTGAATAACTAGAAAGGACTAGAAGGAGAAACCGCTGAGAGAACTTAATCTGGGAATATACAGGAGAGGGAGTCCACCGCTGATTATCTCTTCACATATTTTACTGAAAACGCTATGCAGGAGATACCCTCTGAAGTCTCTTCCCATGGATAATAAAGATAAGATACCAGCAGAGAAGAAGGTGGTGAAACAAGAGGATGCCCTTAAATAAATGAATTACTGGCCCGGGTTAGGAAGCAGCTGTGAGTTAAACAGCAAAGAACAAAAAAAGAATGATTAATTTTCAGTGTGGCAGTAGGTGCAGAGGAGGGTATCTGGAAGACCTAGCTTGGACCAGGCTTTTGAAAATATAATACAGATTTAAGGGAGGAAAAGATGGAAAAAATTATAGTCGCCTACAGTTGTTTAGTGAAAGCTAGCACAGGGTCTGAAAAGCTGAGAATAGCTCTATCCAGGCAGGTGAACAGGCAAGGCAATGGCAGATGAAATTAAATGTTGACAAATGCAAGTTAATGTGCATCGGAAGGCATAATATGACCTACTCATACACATTGCTGCATTTTAAATTAACTGTAACCACTCAGGGAAAAGACCTAGAGGTTATTGTGAACAGCTCAATGAAAACATCTGTTAAGTGAACAGAAGCAGTCAGTAAAGCAAACAAAACACTGGGCTGTACAAGGGAGATTTTATATTATCATTTGTATTATGGTAATGCGTCAGGACACCGGCAACTGCCCGACAGCTTTCTGTTGTGCCAGGCTGTGTGTGAGCAGAGAGTGAAAAGGCATCCGAGAGCCTCGGAGAGCAATTCACTCCAAGTGTGGCCTAATACCAGTCAAGCCGGGACGTTCCTTCCCCCAGCCAGCCTTGAACAGAGGCTTGCCATCGAGTGAGGAGAGTCTGGGACCGCAGCTGTTTGGGGGTCCTGGGAGTGTGGGGGTCCTGGGCAATGACATACCCAGGACAGTGATGTACAGATCTTCCTGGCGCTGCATGCAGCTCTCAAATGTACATATGGCCAAGAGAGCTTTGTCACAGTTAACGTGCTTATTAGCTCAACGTCCCAAGCTCAGGATCCTGGGATAGGCTCACAGTTAACGCGCTTGTGGTTAGGGCATTCCTCTGTGGCCAAGGGAGGTGGTTAATCCCGTGGTGTTTGACCCCTTGGTGCTTCTTCCATTGCTGCCCTGACCTGTTCAGACACCCTTTCCTGCTAGAGGGTATGAGCGAGGCTCAGCTGCTTTGGGTCTCCAGGTTCTTGGGTTTTTCTGTATCCAGCAGATCCTTTTCCTGGAAGAGGTCGATTTTTTTTTTCCCTACCCAAAGCATCCTTGACAAAGTTTCACGTAACTAGCATGCCACAAAGGCTGTGCAAAAGTGTATTGCTTTCCCAGCCCCTGGTCCAGGTGATAAATTATTCAGTGGGTCAGTATTGCTACCCAGTCGGGAATGACTGTAGCACAGGCTCAGGTGGCTTATTCATTGCATGCTCCAAGCAGCCATTGGTATGCAAATAGTACGGTGAGTTTAGCTCTTCTCCTTAATAGCAAGCAAATTCAGAGTTGTACCTGTTGTGCTCTACCTCTGCCTATGGCTTTATTATAAAACATAGCTCTTGATTTGATGACTTTGTTTAAATTTACCTCAAGCCATGTCCTAAGCGTAGTTTACTATTTTAAATGAGCATATATTTTTATGTGTTAGAAATATTGAACCTGCTGACCAACACTAACATCAGCCCTCTAGCCTTTGCCATGTGAAGTAATTGCGATGTAAAGTAAACCGTATAGAGTGTGGAAGGATGTCTGCATCTGTATTCCTCAGTTCAGAACAGTCTCTCAGACTTGATACTGAAGGGATGAATAAAATCAAACTTACTGATTATCATTTAGGCTGAATTTACTTTC
Source organism: Pterocles gutturalis (assembly GCF_000699245.1). Lineage (NCBI taxonomy): Eukaryota > Metazoa > Chordata > Aves > Pterocliformes > Pteroclidae > Pterocles > Pterocles gutturalis. The sequence continues at coordinate 908 of NW_010126930.1, read as the reverse complement.
TGCATTTGGAGGAAGGAGCTCTATTAATCAGCTTCATTTCCTGGCTTGCATGAAGAGTGCTCCTGTGTACCTCTCAGAAGCTCAGCAATAAATACATATAAATATATAGATACATGAGCGTAAATATCTAGATGTTAAAATAGCATTAAAATCTTTCTGTCGTCTGCTCCATTACTCCTGTGATAGGTGTAGAGATAAAAACCCTCAAGGTTAAATTTTTCAAATTTCATTTTCTTATTTCTTGCTAATTTCAAAATACCTGGACCTATAGAGTAACTGGGCTATTAACATGTGGAATTAAATTAAAATTTTAGGCTTGCGTGGAAACAACAACCAATGGAAATTTACTGAAAGGTTAAGGGAGAGGACAAGAGGCAAACTGGGAAAAATCCTTTTAAAATCTGAGTATAGTATATGTTGCCTCCTGCACTTTAATGCACATAAATTAAGACAATAATTCTAGGAGCTGAAGGCTCCAGTTTAACACTTGTGGTTTATGGTGGCCTGCCAGTCCCACTGTGGAACTGCAACTTCATTATGTAGAGCTGAGGAGACATTATTCCTTGCATTATCTACTGTGCTAACACAGTTACCACTGATGCGCTAGTGCTATTTGGATTCTCAAATGTAATGGCCAGATATGTACTGCAACTGTTTATGTGGCTTTTCTGCCAATTTGCGAACGAAATGGCTTTTTCTTTGTTGAGAAATGTGTATTCACTGCATCTAATTCCTGCGCCTCTCTAGGTTAACTCAGCATTCCTGTCTGGATGGATGCTGTGGGCTGGTCCAGTTATGGGTTGGGTGCCTATGACCCTTTTTTCCTAGGGGGAAAAAAAAAAAGAAAAGGCATGGCTTTTTGCATAGCTGGCACACTGATGGTCAAGATATATATATATATATTTTTT
>NW_010126929.1:2051-2325 GCF_000699245.1 Pterocles gutturalis | reverse complement strand
AAACCTTCCCGAGATGAAATCTTCCCTCTGGGGCATGTTCTGCCGGGTGGAAAAACCCCAAAATAAAGCAGCTTGGGGGAAAAAAAAAACAAAAAAAAAAAAAAACAAAAAAAACCAACAAAGCAAAAACCCCAACCCCACCCTATAGGTTACACGAGCAAACCGGTGTTTTTTAGGATTTTGCTGGAAGATAAGAACCAACACGTGTCCCCAGAGCTGTCACCACTGAGGGGGGGGGCCATGTCCTGCAGCCCCCTGGCCGCGGGGGGGTTTG
>NW_010126929.1:0-1927 GCF_000699245.1 Pterocles gutturalis | reverse complement strand
CACGAGCTGCTGCTCGCCCCGGCACGCTCGCCCTCCTTCTCCGGGGCGGAAGGAAATTCTTTGCCCAAACTTTCATTTATTTTCCTTGGCCCTGGCAAAGGGGCGCGGGAGGAGCCGGAACCGTTCCCCGGCACGGCGGCAGGAAGGACAGACCGACCTTAAACCCCGCGGGCAACTTTCCCATCTCCCGGGTGCCCTTTTGTCCTGGCCAAAAATCACAGTGGGAGAAGGTTTCTCCTTGCCATCCCCTTCCTCGTTCCTGCGCTGGGTCCCCTCCGTCCCTGTCACTCCACAGCACGGGTTTGGACCGGGAAATATTTACTTTAAGGAACTAAATCCTGCCGGGACGCCGGGATTGACGCAAGCGGCCCCGGTTCCCAGGCGTGCCCTCATCCGTCCCCACCAGTGTCCCCAGTGTCCCCGTGGTGATGGACAGGCTGCGGATGCAGGGAGCCCCTGCGAACCCCCTGGGGGGGTGCAGGAAGCCCCCGTGGGTGCAGCCGTCCCCGTCCCCTCCGGCTGTGGCCGAAGCACAAGTGCCACCGCGGTGGTTTTAAGGTCACTGATTTGGTGACGGGTTTGGTTGGTAGCAGAAGGTGCAGCCGCGGGGACGAGGTGGGGATGTGCCCGGTGCCTGCTGCAGGACCGCATGGCTGGGATGGCTGTGCCCCCTTGTCCCCATGTCCCCTGTGTCCCTTGTGTCCCTCATGTCCCCCATGTCTGCAGTGTCCCATGCTCCCTGTGTCCCCCGCATCCCCATGTCCCCCATGTCCCCTGCATCCTCTGTGTCTCCCATCACCCCTGTGTCCTCCATGTTCCCTGTGTTCCCCATGTCCCCCATGTCCCTTGTGTCCTCCATGTCCCCTGTGTCCCCTGTGTACCCCATGTCCCTTATGTCCTCCATGTCCCCTGTGTCCCCCACATCCTTTGTGTCCCCCATGTCCCTTGTGTTCCCCATGTCCCCCGTGTCCCTTGTGTCCCCTGTGTGCTCTGTCTCCCATTTCCCCCGTGTCCGCTGTGTCCCTCATGTCCCCTGTATGCCCCCGTGTCCCCCGTGTCCCCTATACCCCTTGCGTCCCTCATTTCCCCCATGCTTCCATGTCCCCTGTGTCCCCTGTGTCACCTGCGTCCCCCATGTCCCTCGTGTTCCCCATGTCCCCCGTGTCCCCTAGGTCCCCCATGCCGCCATGTCCCCCATGTCCCCTGTGTCCCTTGTGTCCCCTGTGTCACCTGTGTCTCTCATGTCCCCCGTGTCCCTCGTGTCCCTCATGTCCCCATGTCCCCGTGCCAAGCACAGCTCTGGGGATGCCACAAGCTCTCCACTTTTGGCAGCAGAGCCCGTCCCGCCCCGACCTTTCCTTCCTCCCAACCTCAGCCTCTGACTCACCGCGGTCACTCCGGCCAGCGCCAGCCCACCACCCACAGCAAACCTCCAGTTCATCCACCTTCACCTTCACCCCCTCGGCAACCAGCTCAGCCGGAGCTTCCTCCCAGTGCCAAACTGGGGACAGCTCCAGGGCACATCCCTGGGTGGGAAAAGGGGGTTCGGGGGCTGGGACCCCCCGGGGAGGAGGGCAGAGGGGGGGTTGGCGGCAGGATCCGGCGGCGAGGAAGTCTCTGCGAAGTCTCAGCGAGACGCCATCGGCTCTGCGGGGGCGGCCACGCGGCTCCGGAAAGTCACGCTGGCACGGAGGCTGGAATCGAGGGGCTGTGCCCAAAACAGGGGTGCTGCCGGGGGAGAAGGGCTGTGCCGTGCCCTGCCAGCCCCGGAGGGGTTCTCTCCACGCTGGCCAGGTATTTCCACCAGCAGGCTGCAAGGGAGAGTGAAACAAACCGCAAAGAAGGAGCAAGAGGCAGGATGGGGTTTGGGAAGCTGAGGCTGCCCCCAAGGAAGGTCAAAGTGACCAGGATTTCTGGCACGGGAAAA